>NC_041382.1:679914829-679920886 GCF_002162155.2 Triticum dicoccoides
CGGTAGGATTTTTTTCAAACTTAGGCGAGTGCCGGACTGCAGCTAAGCCTCCGAGTGAGAAAACTTAGGCGAGTACGGACTGCAGCTAAGCCCCCGAGTGGGAGGGTTGCTCTCCACTCGGTAGGATTTTTTTCAAACTTAGGCGAGTGCCGAACTGCAGCTAAGTCTCCGAGTGAGAAAACTTAGGCGAGTACTGGACTGCAGCTAAGCCCCCGAGTGGGAGGATTGCTCTCCACTCGGTAGGATTTTTTCAAACTTAGGCGAGTGCCGGACTGCAGCTAAGTCTCCAAGTGAGAGAACTTAGGCGAGTACTGGACTTCAGCTAAGCACCCGAGTGGGAGGATTTCTCTCCACTCGGTAGGATTTTTAAATACTTAGGCGAAACGGGTTCGCAGCTAAGCCCCCGAGTGGGAGGCTGGCTCACCACTCGGTAGGAAATTATTTTTACAAACTTAGGCGAAGCGGATTTGCAGCTAAGCCACCCACTGGGGGATTTCTTACGCAAACAAAAAACAATAACAATCACTGGGAAAATTATAACACTCTTGTCTTTGATAAATAAACTACAGGAGTTTTTTCTTATTACATCTCATCCGAGTGAGAATTCAAGTATAAAAGGGGCAGAGTAGCTCCGCATTCCAGGCTCGTGGCTCATCAATCTAGCGATCGACATTGTAGAGGTGGTACGCTCCATTGTGGAGGACTCTGGTGACTATGAAGGGGCCTTCCCAAGTAGGAGCGAGTTTGTTTGGTTTTTGCTGATCCACGCGGAGGACTAAGTCTCCTTCTTGGAAGGCTCGACTCTTCACATTTCTGGCATGGAATCGACGCAAGTCTTGCTGATAGATGGTCGATCGGATCATGGCCATTTCTCTTTTTTCTTCCAGGAGGTCGATTGCGTCTTGCCGGGCTTTTTCTGCTTCTTCTTCAGAGTAGAGCTCGACTCGAGGGGCGTTGTGAAGCATGTCACTCGGCAAGACTACTTCGGCTCCGTAGACCAGAAAGAATGGGGTTCTTCCGGTCGATCGGTTCGGGGTCGTCCTCAATCCCCAAAGAACTGATGGAAGCTCGTAGACCCATGCACCTGCTGCATGCTTGAGATCGCGCATCAATCGAGGTTTCAGTCCTTTGAGAATTAGGCCGTTTGCTCTTTCCGCCTGTCCATTCGACTGAGGGTGAGCGACCGAAGCATAGTCGACTCGTGTGCCCTGAGAGGCGCAAAAGGCCCTGAATTTATCGGAATCGAAGTTTGACCCATTATCAGTGATGATGTTGTGCGGAACTCCATATCTGAATATCAACTCTCTGATGAAACTGATAGCAGTGCAAGCATCAAGATTCTTGATAGGCTTAGCTTCAATCCATTTGGTGAACTTGTCGACTGCTACTAGCACATGAGTGAAGCCGCTCCTGCCCGTTTTCAGTGGTCCAACCATGTCCAGCCCCCAAACAGCAAAGGGCCAGACGAGTGGAATGGTTTTCAGAGCTGATGCGGGCTTGTGCGACATATTGGAGTAATACTGACATCCTTCACATTTGTTGACTATTTCTTTTGCCATTTCATTGGCCCTTGGCCAGTAAAATCCCTCTCGGTATGCTTTAGCCACAATGGTCCGAGAGGACACATGATGACCACAGGTCCCCGAGTGGATATCGTCAAGGATCATCTGACCTTCTTCTGGTGTTATACACTTCTGACTGACTCCAGTCGTGCTTTGTCTATACAACTGTCCCTTTATGACTCTAAAGGCCTTGGATCGACGGACGATCTGTCGAGCCTCTTCTTCGTCCTCTGGGAGTTCTTTCCTTAGGATGTACGCGATGTATGGTACTGTCCAGTCGGGAGTGATGACCAAGACTTCCATGATCAGGTCGACCACAGCTGGAACTTCAACTTCAGTCGGATCCGTGGCACTTTTTGGCTGCGGGGCCTCTTCAGTGAAGGGATCCTCCTGAACTGATGGTGTGTGGATGTGTTCCAAAAACACATTGCTGGGAATGGCTTCTCTTTTGGAACCTATTTTTGCCAAATCATCAGCTGCTTGATTTTTCAGTCGGGGTATGTGATGAAGCTCTAACCCCTCGAATTTCTTCTCCAGCTTTCTCACTGCATTGCAATAACCAGTCATGGCTGGACTTCTGACGTCCCATTCCTTCATCACCTGATTAACCACCAAATCTGAGTCGCCATGGACCATGAGGCATCGGACGCCGAGTGAAATGGCCATGCGCAACCCATATAAAAGTGCTTCATATTCTGCCTCGTTATTGGAGGAATCAAAGTGGATTTGAAGAACATATCTGAGCTTATCTCCTCGGGGGGAGACCAACACCACCCCGGCACCGGAACCATTCAGCATTTTGGAACCATCGAAGAACATGGTCCAATGCTCCGAGTGAACCTGAGTCGGTAGTTGCTGTTCAATCCACTCGGCGACGAAATCTGCTATTGCCTGGGACTTGATAGCTTTCTTTGCCTCGAACTTGATATCTAGAGGAAGGAGTTCAATTGCCCATTTTGCCACTCGACCAGTTGCATCTCTGTTGTGCAGGATCTCTGACAATGGAGCGTCGCTGACGACTGTAATGGAATGATCAGAGAAGTAGTGAGCAACTTTCTTTGTGGTCATATAAATCCCATATACAAGCTTCTGATAATGAGGATATCTTTGCTTCGACGGGGTCAAAACTTCAGAAACATAATATACTGGGCACTGAACTTTGAAGGCTTTTCCTTCTTCTTCCCGCTCGACCGTAAGTACCATACTGACGACTTGTCCCGTGGCTGCGATGTAAAGCAGCAAAGGCTCCTTGCTGATTGGGGCATCAAGCACCAGCTGGGTGGAGAGCAGAGCTTTGAGCTCTGCAAACATTGCATCAGCTTCGGGAGTCCACTCGAACTTGTCGGACTTCTTCATCAATCGGCAAAGAGGCAATGCCTTTTCACAGAGACGAGATATGAATCGACTTAAAGCAGCCAAGCAACCAGTAAGCTTCTGGACGTCGTGCACTCGCACAAGACTTTTCATTCGGAGTATAGTACCGACTTTTTCTGGATTGGCGTCGATTCCCCGTTCGGAAAAGAGAAAACTGAGTAATTTTCCGCCAGGAACTCCGAATGTGCACTTTGATGGATTAAGCTTGATATCATACCTCCTGAGGTTGGCAATGGTTTCATCAAGGTCAGCCAGCAGGTCGGAACCCTTCCGTGACTTGACCACAATGTCATCCATGTACGCTTCCACATTCCGACTGATTTGAGTGAGCAAACACTTCTGAATCATCCTCATGAATGTGGCTCCGGCATTCTTGAGGTCGAACGACATGGTAATATAACAGAAGCACCCGAATGGAGTGATGAAAGCTATTTTGATCTCGTCAGGTCCATATAGAAGGATCTGATGGTACCCGGAATAGGCGTCCAAAAAAGACAGTCGCTCACATCCCGCAGTCGATTCGACTATTTGATCGATGCGGGGGAGAGGAAAATGATCCTTCGGGCAGGCCCGATTGATATGTTTAAAGTCAATGCACATGTGAAGTGACTTGTCCTTCTTGGGGACCATGACAACATTGGCGAGCCACTCGGAGTGGTAGATTTCTCGGATGAACTCCGCTGCTAAGAGCCGAGCCACCTCCTCGCCAATAGCCTTTCTCTTCTGGACGGCGGACCGTCGGAGATGTTCCTTGACAGGTTATACTTTTGAGTCGACTCTTAGGCGGTGCTCAGCCAGCTCCCTGGGAACACCCGGCATGTCAGAAGGCTTCCATGCGAAAATTTCCCAGTTCTGACGGAGGAACTGGATGAGCGCTTCTTCCTATTTGGAGTCGAGTGTTGTTGAGATATGAGCTGGAGCAGCGCTGGGATCGGTCGGGTGGATGTGAGCTGTCTTCGTTTAGCCAGACGACTGAAAAGCTGATTCTGTAGTGGGCTTCTTGGCTCGCAACAAATCACTCGGGTCTGCAGTCTTCTGGTATTCCTGCAGCTCCACCACTGCCATCTGAGTATCAGCGATCTTTGAACCTTTCTGAAAACATTCTTCCGCTTTCTTCCAATTGCCCGTAATAGTGATCACACCTTTGGGGCCAGGCATCTTCAGTTTGAGATACACATAACATGGTCGGGCCATGAAGCGTGCATAAGCCGGCCTGCCCAAAATAGCATGATAGGCACTCTGGAAGTCTACAACTTCAAACGTCAACTTTTCTTTGCGGTAATTCTTGGAATCACCGAAAACCACATCAAGAGCAATCTGGCCAAGTGATTCAGCCTTCTTCCTAGGAATGACTCCATGGAAACTCATGTTGCCGGTACTGAGTCTGGACATCGGAATGCCCATCCCTTTCAACGTCTCAGCATATAATATGTTCAAACCACTGCCACCATCTATCAAGACTTTGGTCAGTCGAGTGCCTTCAACAATTGGGTCGACCACCAAAGCTTGCCTCCCAGGGGTGGTGATGTGCGTTGGGTGATCGGACCGGTCGAATGTTATGGCAGTCGGAGACCACTTCAGATAACTGGGTGTTGCCGGAGCAACCATATTCACCTCTCGGTTGATAACTTTCAGTCGACTTTTGCTTTCAACATCAGCAAAAATCATCAGGGTGGAATTGACCTGGGTATCCATCGTCACTATCTTCCTTGTCCTCAACTTTGTCCGACTCCTTTTCCTTATCTTTGGGCTGCTTGCCCTGGAACTGCTGGATCAAGAGTCGGCACTGTCGAATGGTATGTTTTGGGTAAATTAAATTACCCTCTTCATCTTTCTTGGTGTGGACGAGACATGGCAAATCCAACACATCATTTCCGTCCTGGTCTTTAACTTTCTTGGGGTTCCAAGGTCCTTTGGGTTTCCCTTTAAACTTTCCTTGGGTTACAGCCAAGGCTTCCCCAGGAGCAGCTGGCTCGGCTTTCCGCTTTTGTTTCCGATTGGAATTTCCTCCGGTTTCTTGAGCGACTGACTTGAGCTTGCCACTCTTGAGTCGATCCTCATCTTCACCATTAGCGTACTTGGTGGCAATCTCCATCATCCGATTCAGAGACATATCTCCGGTCCAACCGAATTTCAGATTCAGTTCTCTGTACTTAACGCCTTCTTTGAAGGCACAGACTGCTTGGTGGTCGGGCACATTCTCTACCATGTGATGTAACGTGATCCATCTCTAGATGTAATCCCTCAAAGTTTGATTCGGCTTTTGCATGCAAGACCGCAGTTCAGTCAGCCCTGCCGGTCGCTTGCATGTTCCTTCAAATGTGGTGACAAACACTCGGGCGAGATCTTCCCAAGTGTAAATGCTGCTGGGTGCTAACTGGTTCAGCCATGCTCTGGCCGAGCCCTCCAACATGAGAGGCAGGTGCTTCATGGCCACTTCATCATTGCCGCCGCCAATCTGGACGGCCACTCGGTAGTCTTCAAGCCAAGTATCGGGCTTGGACTCACCAGTGAACTTGCTGACTCCAGTCGCCAACCTGAAGTTGGGAGGAATCACAGCGGCCCTGATGGCTCTACTAAAGCACCCTGGCCCCGAAACATGTGCTCTGCTGCTGGTAGGTACATCTCTATCGTGACCTTCTCGGTGAGCTCTGTTCCTGTCGACCAAACCTTGAACGAGAATGGATCTCGCATCAAAGCCTGGATCCCTGGAGTCGACTGGAATCCTTCGCCCAGCACTACGAGGACGCCTGTCATCCTGCTGTCGAGGCGCATACGGCCCGCTCCTCGGGGGAGGGGTGGGCACTCGATGTCGATCATCACGATCGAATCGGTGATCATATTGCTCGCGGTTCCCGTACTGATTACGCCGGTCCCCACGTCCGTCACGCCTCGGGGGCGATCTTGGGCTATGAGCCGATTGGACTGTGTCTGCAGCAACGGATCTGCTGTGAATCCTGTTCCGCGACTGAGAAATAGCGGAATTTTGGTCTCCTGCTGCCCAGAGTAACGCTCTGATCTGCAGCAAGCCTCTACCAGCCTCCGACTGGGAAGGTTGAATCGACTCTGCTATATGGGCTGCAGCTGCTAAATTCTGAATCGGAGTTCGATATACCTGCAG
>NC_041382.1:679921023-679955328 GCF_002162155.2 Triticum dicoccoides
TTGTCGCGCACGCTCGTCGAGTGCTCGCTGGAGGTTCTCCAGTCGAGTGCGCTCGGCCAAGTTTGCCAGACGCGCGTCCTCCAAGGCACGAGCCTCGGGGGTTTCTCCGACGATAGGAGTGTGCAGGGCATCCATGTTCCGGCGACGAAGTTCTTCTCTCTGCAACGACGTGAGAGGCTCGAGGAGATATTCCTCATGGGGACGCGACGGGTCGCCTCCACCCACGCCTCCGTCGTTGCGGGGAAAACCGGGAGGACTGGGCGGTCCATCGACCATCAGAACCTCCGCCGCTGGATCACTGCTGTCGCACTCGGAGGCGGTCTCTGTAGAGCCAGTCGACAGATCGAACAGTCGGTAGAGGGATTCATCAAGCTCGATCGCCGCGACTTGAGGGGTGGCCGACTGGCGTGCCACCACATGTCTCATCCACCGCTGAAGTCTCGACCGATCGGAGCGCTTGCGCCGGCGGGAAACAGGGATGGAGGACAGCACATGAGCTGACCGATAGTGGGTCAACGGTTTCCTCAAAAGGATCCCGTGGACGCACGCGCGAAAGTGCGTCGCCCCGCGGACAGGGAGCGAGTCCACGTCGAGCGGAGCCTCCTGAAGCCAAGCGGAGTCGTCGGCGATGAACGTGAGCGCGCCGAGACGGATCTCGTGGCCCTCCACCAAAACTCCACCGGAAACCATGATGATTCGGATCGGAAAAGATCGCAACTCCTCCAACAAATCGCTAAAACACCGGCCCCACGGTGGGCGCCAACTGTCGTGGTTCTAAGTCTGACAGTAATGTAGGGGGTAAGTATGGAGAGGCAAGATCTTAGCTATGGAGAAGTTGTAAGCACACGAGGTTTACGAGTTCAGGCCCTTCTCAGAGGAAGTAATAGCCCTACGTCTCGGAGCCCGGAGGCGGTCGACTGGATTATGCGTGTATGGTTTACAGGGGTGCGAACCCTTTACACTGAGGAGGAGGGTGGCTTATATAGAGTTCGCCGGACCCCTCCGGCCCTCAGTTATGCAGGGTTTTAAATACATTAAGGTCAGGCGTTACTGGTAACGCCCCTAATAAAGTGCTATGATGACCATAAAGGCTACTTAATAACCGACCGTTAGCATGTGGAGTGCCTTTAGGTCTCCTGGCCGTCGAGTGGTTTGGTCTTGGTCAAGTGATCGCTTCTTGGTCGAGTGTCTTCGAGTTTGTCGAGTGGAACACCTCCAAGTCGATTGAAAGGTGATTTCTTCTAGAGATGTCCTTGGGTAGGGCAGTTTGGACAGGTCCATGATCCTACCCTAGGTACATAGCTTCGTCAAAGACCATGATGAAAATGTTGAGTGGCTCATATGAATAACTGTTGAACTAATAAAGAGCACATTTTACCTTGTCTTCTCTTGCTAAATAAATGTTTGCAGATTCCAGCTTAGTCCATGGCACTCTTGCACTACGATTATTTTCATATCGTTCGATCATGCAAGTGAAAGGCAATAATGACGATACTCAATGAACTGGTCGTGGCAGAGAGAAACAGGTATGAACTCGACTTGTTCTTTCTGTGCAAATATACTTAACCTAGTATCCATGATTCAGCCCATTATGATTAAACATGTTTGCAATGACAATTAGAGATTATAGTTTCTCATGCCATGCATAAGTAGCTAGGAGTCGATAATGATTTATCTTGGATATCAATATTGCGTTAAAATGATTGTGATGTAGTATGATGATATGGTATCCTCCTCTGAATGTTCGAGTGGCTTGACTTGGCACATGTTCATGCATGTAGTTGAATCAAAACCAACATAGCCTCTATGATATTTATGTTCATGGTATTCATATCCTACTCATGCTAGTGTCCAATGTTACTTATGCATAATGCATGGTTATGACTGTTGTTGCTCTCTAGTTGGCCACTTCTCAATCTAATTGCTAGCCTTCACCTGTACTAAGTGGAAATTCTGCTTGTACATCAAAAACCTTGAACCCAAAAGTTATTTCAGATGAGTCCACCATACCTACACTAGTACAAAAAGGGATATAGCTAATATGGTCATTAATGGCGCACCATGTATGTGGTGCGCCACTGCTATATAGCAGTGGCGCACCAGATACAGGTATGCCATTATTGACATATTACTAATGGCGCACCTGGTGTGTGGTGCGCCATTACTAGTTTTGAAAAAAATGTTAGCAGTGCCGCACCAGGTGATAGTGCGCCATTACTAGTAATGGCGCACGTGTACAAAGTGCGCCATTACTATGTGTATGACTGGGTCAAACCTTGGTCAAACTTAGTAATGGCGCACTTTGCATTGGTGCGCCATTACTATGGCAAACTTAGTAATGGCGCACCTACACATAGTGCGCCATTACAAACTTTGACCAAGGTTTGACCAAGTCATACACATAGTAATGGCGCACTTTGTGAAGGTGCGCCATTACTAACTTTCTTTGCACCCCCCGGGACCGCCTTTTCAGTTTTAGAAAAAATAAAAGAAAATGATGGAAATGTCAAAAAATAAAATAAAATAAGTTTCCCATGTGATATGTGGTCTAGTTGTTGAGAAAATTTACAAATATGAATTTCGACTTTATTTGCAAAATCTCTTTGGAATTTAGTAAAACGGGAACCCCGTTGAAGATTTTCGGAATCCCCCAAAACCTAACAGAACGAAAGATACGAGGCTTTTAAGATCTAGAGGGGGGGGGGGGAATGAAAAAAAAATCAAACTTAGTAATGGCGCACCATTTGCTAGGTGCGCCACTAGTAACAGAAAAAAATTGGTTTCGAATTTTTTTGGAAAAAATGTTCAAAATATGATACGTAATATGACCGGGAAGTTTGAAATATTTTTTCAAAATTTCATCACACTCATGAACATGAACAAAGTCATAGACATCAACAAGGTTTAATAAGATTGATATGATAGATATATCAACAAGTGCCTGTAAAGTGAGCTGGTGCTGAGATTGGATAGAACTGCGAAGTTAAGTGTGCTCAGGCTGGAGTAGTGTGAGGATGGGTGACCTTCCGTGAAGTTTGACCACGGAGTGCTATTTGAATTGAGATTAAGCATATTGACTCGAGATTAAGCAATAGTGACCCGAGATTAAGAAAAAAATTTGATTTTTTTGAAAAATATTTTTTGTAAAAAATTTGAAAAAAAATTGTTAGTAATGGCGCACCAGATATGTGGTGCGCCATTACTAACTCAGATAGTAATGGCGCACCGTTGGACATAGTAATGGCGCACTATAGGTGCGCCACTATCATCACGCCACTAGTAACAAGTACTAATGGCCTTTTCCTAGTAGTGCTACCTATATGCGGTATTACCCTGCCGTCCTAAGTAAATTTGCATGTGCCACCTCTAAAAACTTTTAAATAAATATCTATTTTGTGTGCCTGGATTATTCATGGAACGACAGGAGGTGGTCGGTATCTTCCATGCTAAGCGGGTTATTCTCAGGTCGAGTGTTTATTCACTCGCCATCGCACGAGAAAAGGCGGTAATAGGGATTCCCAGTCCCGAACTAAAAAATGCAAATAATTAAACAAAACTCCCCTGGGACTAAGGATGGCACCCATTGTTTTGGACAAGCCGTGGAGTGTGATTGTTGGTGGAGGGGGAGTAAACAATTACTTTTATCACTTGGGAACCGCCACTAGCATGCTTAGCATGGAAGATATTGATAACTGATGGTCGTGAAGTAAATGAGAAAGGTGCATGTCCCAAAATATCATTTATCTCTATTTTAAAAATTGATCTCTGGCACCTCTGCAAGTCACTGCTTCCCTCTACGAAGGGACTATCTATTTACTTTTATGTTGTGTCATCACCTTCTAAAACAAGCGCTAGAACCTGAGAGCACAGCTGTCTTGACTTATGCATTGTGTGTAGCTAATGTTGGGTGCATCATGACTGGATTTTTTCTACCATGAATTACAATGTTTAGTCGTTGCTTGAACTTTGGAGGTGCTCTGCATTTATGTTTTGCGGTCATAGAGAGGGCTAGCGTGATACCACTATTGTCATATTATATCATGGTTGTTTTGACAACGTGTTGCCATTTGAGATACCTTATTACTGCTCGCTAGTTGATTATGTCATTGATATGAATCATTATAATCTTTAAGAGTTATTGTCGGCATGGTTAGTTATAATGTTGGCTGAAAACTTGGGTGCGGTTTAAGCTTATTTATGCAACCAAGAGCAAAAGAGTTCGTAAAAGTTTTTCTTTTCACTTTCAGTTTATCAACTGAATTGCTTGAGGACAAGCAAAGGTTTAAGCTTGGGGGAGTTCATATGTCTCCAATGTATCTACTTTTCCTAACACCTTTCCTCTTGTTTTGGACTCTAATTTGCATGATTTGAATGAAACTAACCCCAGACTAAAGCTGTTTTCAGCAGAACTACCATGGTGTTGGTTTTGTGCAGAAATAAAAGTTCTCGGAATGGAACGAAACTTTGCGAGGATTTTTTATATCAAATAAGAGAATTTCAGGAGCCAAGACCTACCAAAGGGGGCACCTGGGTGGGCACAGCCTACCAGGGCACGCCCCCTCACTTGGCATGCCCAGGTGGGTTGTCCCCACCTCATGGCCCCGCAGACCCTGAAACCAACGCTATAAAATCTTATTTTTCTAGAAAAAATCAGGGAGAAAGAATTATCACGATCCACAAGATGGAGCCGCCGCCAAGCCCTGTTCTTCCTCGGGAGGGCAAATCTGGAGTCTGTTTGGGAGCTCCGGAGAGGAGGATCTTTGTTTTTCATCATCACCAACCCTTCCCCATCTCCAATTCCATGATGCTCCCCACCGGGAGTGAGTAATTCCTTCGTAGGCTCGCTGGTCGGTGAGGAGTTGGATGAGATTCATCATGTAATCGAGTTAGTTTTGTTAGGGCTTGATCCCTAGTATCCACTATGTTCTAGATTGATGTTGCTATGACTTTTCCGTGCTTAATGCTTGTCACTTTGGGCCTGGGTGCCATGAACTCATATCTGAACCGTTTATGTTATCATCATTATATCCATGTTCTAGATCCGATCTTGCAAGTTATAGTCACCTACTACGTGTTATGATCCGGTAACCCCGGAGTGACAATAACCGGGACTTCTTCCGGTGATTACCGTAGTTTGAGGAGTTCATGTATTCCCTATGTGTTAATGCTTTGTTCCGGTTCTCTATTAAAAGGAGGCCTTAATATCCCTTAGTTTCCAATATGGACCCCACTGCCACGGGAGGGTAGGACAAAAGATGTCGCGCAAGTTCTTTTAATAATGCATGTATGACTATTTACGGAATACATGCCTACATTATATTGACGAATTGGAGCTACTGCTGTATCGCCCTAGGTTATAACTGTCTCATGATGAATATCATCCAACAAGTGACCGATCCAATGCCTACGAATTTATCTTATATTGTTCTTGCTAAGTTACTACTGCTATCATCACTGTTACACTTGCTACAAAATTACTCCTATCACCGTTACTGTTACCGTAACTGTTGTCACTAATATCAAAACTATCATATTACTTTTCTACTGATCACTTTGCTGCAGATAATTAATCTCTAGGTGTGGTTGAATTGACAACTCAGCTGCTAATACCTTCAAATATTCTTTGGCTCCCCATGTGTCGAATCTATAAATTTGGGTTGAATACTCTACCCTCGAAAACTGTTGCGATCCCCTATACTTGTGAGTTATCAGGGACCCTTGAGGGTGGTCACTAAACCCGTACAAATGGCAACCCTTGGGGTGGCACCGAACCCGTACACTTTGGCAACCCTCTTGGGGGCGGTCACTGGAACCCGTCAAATTGCTCGGGGTGATCTCCACGACCTAACTGGAGAACCCGGCGCTTGCCCGGAGCTTTACACCATAATGATTGAGCTCCGAACGCCACCAACCGTCTAGGGCGCCCAAGCACCCAAGAGGAACAAGATCAAGGGTACCAAGCACCCAATTGTAATAAGCTTCTCAACTTGTAACTTCCACGTATCACCGTGGAGAACTCAAACTGATGCACCAAGTGCAATGGCAAGGGCATACTGAGTGCCCAAGTCCTTCTCTCTCAAATCCCACTGACGCAACTAATGCTAGGGAGGAAAATGAGAGGAAGAACAAGAAGGAGAACACCAAGAACTCAAAGATCTAGATCCAAGGGGTTCCCCTCACATAGAGGAGAAAGTGATTGGAGGAAATGTGGATCTAGATATCCTCTCTCTTTTCCAACACAAAATGGGGGATATTGAAAGAACATGTGTGTTGGGGACACAAGAGATTTCTTGTATTTGGTTGCAGGGTTGCGGTGGACATAAGAATAAATTTTTTGTAGGGTACGAAACCACCTCAAAGCTATTCTTTCCATTTGATCTATTCAAGAGTTCGTACTAAAATAACACAAAGCTATTCTTTCTGTTCGATCTTTCCTAGAGTTCGTACTAAAATAGCACCAAAGCAAATTCATATTCATAATACTCAATCCAACACAAAGAACTTCAAAGATTGCCCCAAAATTTCTACCGGAGAAACAAAGACAAGAACATGCATCAATCCCTATGCACGCATAGATTACCCTAATGTCACCTCGGGAATCTGTGAGTTGAGTGCCAAAATATACATGTGAATCAATACGATACCCCATTGTCACCACGTGTATTCAATTGCAAGACATATATCAATTGTTCTCAAATCCATAAAATTATTCAATCCGATAACAACAAAATCTCAAAGGGAAAAACTCAATTCATCACAACCAGATAGAGAGGGGAAAACACCATATGATCCGACTATATTAACAAAGCTCGCGATACATCAAGACCGTGACATCTCAAGAACACAAGAGAGAGAGAGAGATTAAACACATAGCTACTGGTACAAACCCTCAGCCCCGAGGGTGGACTACTCCCTCCTCATCGTGGTGGCCGCCGGGATGATGAAGATGGCCACCGGAGATGATTCCCCCTCCGGCAGGGTGCCAAAACAAGGTCTAGATTGGTTTTCGGTGGCCACAGAACCTTGCGGCGGTGAAACTTCTGATCTAGATTAACCCCGAGGGTTTTAGGAATATTTGTGAATTTATAGGGTAAAGAAGGGGCACGGAAGGCCACCGAGGTGGGCACAACCCACCTGGGCGCCCTTGGGCCCCCAGGCACGCCCTGGTGGGTTGTGCCCCCCTCGGGGCACCCCTAGGTGCAGCTCTGGCCCATTGGTGGTCTTCTGGTCCATCAAAAATCCACAAAAAGTTTTGCAGTGTTTGGACTCCGTCTGATAATGATTTCCTGTGATGTAAAAAACAAGCAAAAAACAGCAACTGGCACTAGGCACTTGGTCAATAGGTCAGTCCCAAAAAATAATATAAAGTTGCTATAAAATGATTGTAAAACATCCAAGAATGATAAAATAACAGCATGAATACTTCATGAATTATAGATACGTTGCAGATGTATCAGTCTCTCCCAAGGTGGCGCCCCCTCCTGCCATGTATAGGAGCGGGGGAAAGGCAGGGGAGGGTGCCCCCCTTTCCTTTCTCCCATGAGAGGAAAGGCAGGAGGGGCTAGCCCTCCCCCTTTTCCTTCCCTAGGCCTGTTTGGCTAGGGAAAGGGGCGCACCATCCCCCTGTGGGCTGGTCTGTCCCTCCCTTGGCCCATTAAGCCCATATACATGTCGGGGGTGCCCGGAACCCCTTCCGGTGACCCGATTTCTTCCCGGTACGTCTCGAAACACTTCCGGTGTCCAAATACCATCGTCCTATATATCAATCTTTGCCGTTTGACCATTTTGAAACTCCTTGCCATGCCCATGATCTCATTCGGGACTCCGAACAACATTCGGCCACCAAAACATATAACTCATATAACACTATATCGTCAACGAATGTTAAGCGTGCGGACCCTACGGGTTCGAGAACTATGTAGACATGACCGAGACACCTCTCTAGTCAATAACCAATAGCGAAACCTGGATGCCCATATTGGTTCCTACATATTCTACGAAGATCTTTATCGGTCAAACCGTTATGACAACATACGTAATTCCCTTTGTCTATCGGTATGTTACTTGCCCGAGATTCAATCGTCGGTATCTTCATACCTAGTTCAATCTTGTTACAGACAAGTCTCTTTACTTGTTCTGTAATACATGACCTCGCGACTAACTCCTTAGTCATTTGCTTGCAAGCTTATGATGTGTATTACCGAGAGGGCCCAGAGATACCTCTCCGATACTCGGAGTGACAAATCCTAATCTCGATCTATGCCAACTCTATAGACACCTTCAGAGATACCTATAGAGCATCTTTATGATCACCCAGTGACGTTGTGACGTTTTATAGCACACAAGGTATTCCTCTGGTATCGTGGAGTTGCATAATCTCATAGTCGAAGGAATAAGTATTTGACATGAAGAAAGCAATAGCAATAAACTAAACGATCATTATGCTAAGCTAACGGGTGGGTCTTGTCCATCACATCATTCTCCTAATGATGTGATCCCGTTATCAAATGACAACACATGTCCATGGTTAGGAAACTTTAACCATCATTGATCAACGAGCGAGTCTAGTAGAGGCTTACTAGAGACACGATATTTGTTTATGTATTCGCACATGTATTTAAGTTTCCGATCAATACAATTCTAGCATGAATAATAAACCTTTATCATGAATAAGGAAATATAAAATAACAACTTTATTATTGCCTCTAGGGCATATTTCCTTCATGGATCTATGGGTCCATAGTTAGTAGCTAGATGTATTCTTCTCTCCTTTTGATCTTCAATACAACGTTATCCTCAGTGTTCTTGGAGATCTATTTGATGTAATGACTTTTTGCGATGTGTTTGTTGGGATCTGATGAACTGTGAGTTTATGATCAGATCTATCCATGAATATTATTTGAGTTTTCTTTGAACTCTTTTATGCATGATGGTTATTGGTTTGGTTTGGCTAACTAGATTGATTTATCTTGCCATGGGAAGGGGTGCTTTGTGATGGGTTCGATCTTGCGGTGCTCAAACTCAGTGACAGAAAGAGACATGACACACATTTTTCATTGCTATTAAGGGTTAGTCTTTCCACTGTCCTAAGTATTTTTTGTAATCTTGGACCTTATGCTATTAGCAAGATGGAGTTCAATATCACGGGTTCTACTTTCAAAGAAGCTGCAAGAGAATGTTATTGTGCAAGTTAAGGACTACCATGTGCTTCTTGACTTGGTTATTGTAGATATGCCTCAGGATGCTAATGTCCCAATAATGATGGGAAGGCCCTTTCCTAATGATTGTTAAACTCTTATCAATATGCAAGAGGGGAGCATTAAGTTCAATTTACCCATCGATATGCAAGAGGGGAGCAAAAGAGACCCAAGGGACTAGATCAGGGAGCCTCGAGTGACCCAAGGGCCCCAGACACCTAGGAAGGGCACTTCGGTCCACTTGGCCTCCCTTTGCTTCCTCTCAGGTACTCCTGACTTATACATACCCCAAAAATCACCAACGTATTTATCAAGTATTTTTATCATCCGCCACTTTGTGATCCGAGGTGATCTCTTCAGTGGCCTTGTTCTGATATGCTGCTAGTGGGGGAATTCAACACCATCTTCATCGGCATTGATTCTTGCAGCTCCGAGATGAGTTATGAGTACCACATTCACTGGATTAAGGGTTCATAATAGTAGCTAAGATGTAATATCTCCCCTTGTTGTTCGATATAACGACCACATGAGTTGTCTATCATGATTGTGGTCCATCTCATGTATTCTTTACGATGATGTTGATAATGTGACAAATTATTATTTTATGTTTAAATTGTGTTTATGTTTATATTTGGTTTAAGGATGAATTTTTGTTAGATAATTTATTATTTTGGCTATTTTATATGGAAAATCAGTAGAGGAATTGGTGTTGGTATAACCTAGCCAAAAAGAATAGTGGTGATAGTATGTGGAACAAAGCTTGTATTGTGTTACTATAAATGGTTGCATGAGGTCTCCAATGAAATCATGTGTATCAATAGTTTTGTCATATTGTCCAATGCAATACTCTATTTTGTACTTAACACATGGATATGCAGATGGTATCTCAGTTGAATGTCGGAGTGTTAGCCAAGGATGGAGATGGTATACCGGTCTATAGATTTATGCATGAACTACCTGAAGGAAATATGCCCTAGAGGCAATAATAAAGTTGTTATTTATATTTCCTTATATCGTTATAAATGTTTATTATTCATGCTAGAATTGTACTAATCAGAAACTTAGTACATGTGTGAATACATAGACAAACAGAGTGTCCCTAGTATGCCTCTACTTGACTAGCTCGTTAATCAAAGATGGTTAAGTTTCCTAGCCAGGGACATATGTTGTCATTTGATGAACGGGATCACATCATTAGAGAATGATCTGATGGACAAGACCCATCCATTAGCTTAGCATAATGATCATTCAGTTTTATTGCTACTGCTTTCTTAATAACTTATACATGTTCCTCTGACTATGAGATTATGCAACTCCCGAATACCGGAGGAACACCTTATGTGCTATCAAACGTCACAACATAACTGGGTGATTATAAAGGTGCTCTAAAGGTGTCTCCAATGGTGTTAGTTGAGTTGGCATAGATCGAGATTAGGATTTGTCACTCCGATTGTCGGAGAGGTATCTCTGGGCCCTCTCGATAATGCACATCAATATAAGCCTTGCAAGCAATGTGACTAATGAGTTAGTTGCGGGATGATGCATTACGGAATGAGTAAAGAGACTCGCCGGTAACGATATTGAACTAGGTATTGAGATACCAACGATCGAATCTCGGGCAAGTAACATACCGATGACAAAGGGAATAACGTATATCGTTATGCGGTTTGACCGATAAAGATCTTCTTAGGATATGTGGGAGCCAATATGAACATCTAGGTTCCGCTATTGGTTATTGACCAGAGACGTGTCTCGGTCATGTCTACATAGTTCTCGAACCCGTAGGGTCCGCACGCTTAACGTTCGGTGACGATCGGTATTATGAGTTTATGTGTTTTGATGTACTGAAGTTTGTTTGGAGTCCCGGATGAGATCGGGGACATGACGAGGAGTCTCGAAATGGTAAAGATGTAAAGATCGATATATTGGAAGGAAATATTCAGACATCGGAAAGGTTCCGAGTGATTCAGGTATTTTTTGGAGTACCGGAGAGTTACGAGAATTCATATTGGGCCTTAATGGGCCATACGGGAAAGGAGAGAAAGGCCTCAAGGGTGGCCGCGCCCCTTCCCCATGGACTGGTCCGATTGGACTAGGGAAAGGGGGTGCCCCCTTCCTTCCTTCTCCTTCTCCCTTCCCCTTTTTCCTATTACATGTGGGAGGTGGAATCCTACTAGGACTAGGGAGTCCTAGTAGGACTCCACACTTTGGGCGCGCCCTATGAGGGTCGGCCTCCTCCTCCCTCCATCCTTTATATACGTGGCCAAGGGGCACCCCATAGACACACAAGTTGATTGTTTCCAGCTGTGTGTGGTGCCCCCCTCCACCATAATCCACCTCGGTCATATCGTAACGGTGCTTAGGAGAAGCCCTCTTCCGGTAGTATCATCATCACCATCATCATGTTGTCGTGCTGACGAAGCTCTCTGTCGGTGTCAAAATCGGCGGATCTCGGGTAGGGGGTCCCGAACTGTGCGTCTAGGTCGGATGGTAACAGGAGGCAGGGGACACAATGTTTTACCCAGGTTCGGGCCCTCTTGATGGAGGTAAAACCCTACGTCCTGCTTGATTGATATTGATGATATGGGAGTACAAGAGTAGATCTACCACGAGATCAGAGAGGCTAAACCCTAGAAGCTAGCCTATGATATGATTGTATGTTGTGGTTGTTGTCCTACGGACTAAAACCCTTCGGTTTATATAGACACCGGAGAGGGTTAGGGTTACACAAGGTCGGTTACAAAGGAGGAGATATCCATATCCGTATCGCCTAGCTTGCCTTCCACGCCAAGTAGAGTCCCATCCGGACACGAGACGAAGTCTTCAATCTTGTATCTTCATAGTCCAACAGTCCAGCCAATGGAGATAGTCCGGCTGTCCGGAGACCCCCTAATCCAGGACTCCCTCAGTAGCCCCTGAACCAGGCTTCAATGATGATGAGTCCGGCGCGCAGTATTGTCTTCGGCATTGCAAGGCGGGCTCCTTCTCCGAATACATCATAGAAGAATTTGAATACGAGGATAGTGTCCGACCCTGCAAAATAAGTTCCACATACCGCCGTAGAGAGAATAATATTTTCGCAAATCCAATTTGCTGACTTGTTTTGGCAGCATGATGTTATGTCATGGCCCGGTGATTATTCGAACCATATTTCTTCAACCAGCTCCATACATAACGCGAGCCGGTTTCTTGACATGTCTTCTCAAAGCAGAGATCGTGTTCCCCCAATTACGGGATTCTCATTAATGCGGTCGTGGGTAACCCAACCGTGTCTAGGACTCCTAGATTTTAGGAAAGTCCTAAACGGCTATAGAGAGGACGCTTGATATTCACCCTCTTTATAAAGGGACAAGGTTTTCGCTTTTTCCCTCTCATGCTCAATCAAACCCTTCCCCTACCTCGAGTTCCAACACCCAAAGCCCAGGTTAGGTGCTCCGGATCTTCAATCATGTCCGGATCCAGCCTTCAAGGCCGATGGATGCCCTCCTCCGTGACGGAAGAGGACATCAAGAAGTTGAGGGAGGCCAGATACCTGACCGCCGAGGTTTCGCATCGGCTACCTGCTCGAGGGCTGGTCGTCCCTACTCCCGATCCCAACGAGAATGTCGTGTTCATCTCCCACTTCCTCCGAGGCCTAGGCCTCACTCTGGATCCCTTCATCAGGGGTTTGATGTTCTATTACGGGCTAGATTTCCACGATCTAGCTCTGGACTCCTTTCTCCACATCTCGACATTTATTGTCGTGTGTGAGGCCTTCCTCTGCATTACCCCTCACTTCGGCTTGTGGCTCAAGACCTTTGAAGTCAAGCCGAAGATGATCGAGGGGAAACATGCAGCGTGCGGAGGTGCATCGATAGGCAAGATGGCAGGAGCTCCATGGCCGAAAGGTTCCTTTCCAGAGGTGTCCGAATTATGGCAACGGGAGTAGTTTTACGTCACGGCTCCCAGAAGTGCCAAGTGAGCGGCCGCCCCCACTTTCCGCTCGGGCCCCCCACCAGAACTAATGTCATGGATTAGCAGAGGTCTGAGCTGGGGTCCAGCCAGGGACGTGCCTATACTGCAAAGCCGCATTCGAGATCTCTTCGAGGGAGATTTTAATTAGGTCGTGGTAATACAAGTTATGTTGGTTCGTCAAGTCCATACTTGCAAACACCGGCCCCTTCGCTTGTGGTAGTTCAACCCAGAAGGACCGTGTGCCATTCAAAGTTTCCTCGGCCTGACGTACATGAGATGTACAAGTCATTCTTCGGACCTCAAATAGAGTGTCCGGATACTACCGATGACGTGGGCCTGAGTAGTAACCGCGCTGCCGAACAAGTAAGAAATCTTCTAGCCAAACACACTGTCTTTTATTCATCATGGAGTTATTTCTGAGAGTTCGCTCTTTAACCAGGACTGGCTAACAAAGGCGAAGATGATTCGGTGTTTGTCCCCCCTCCCTGAGGGTTTGGAAAATCCGGTATTGCAAAAGATGCTCAAGCTCGCACCTTGCCCGGAGCCCTCGAAGGAAGATACAGGGGGGGATAATATGGGCGGACACGGGCCCCCATCGCTGCTAGTTCCAACCGAGGGAGTGAGCGTCTCCATGAAGGAGGATAACCGGGGGAGGAAAAGGACTGCTTCCGAGGATCCGGAAGCTGAGGCCTCCAAACGGGAGAAGAAGTCTCCCACAGAGGGTCCTGCCTCGGGGGGTGCTTTTGCCGCACAAAGTCCGCAGGGGGATCAACCCTCCAATGAGTCGTAAGTGATCCAAAATACTTTAATAGTGAAGGTATACTATCTTTTTTCTGAGAAAATAACCACCGCATATATCTTGCAGTTCGGGCCTTAGCCCCTCTCAGCTGAGCTCGTCTTCGGGGGATCTTCTTCCAGAGATGATGGAGAGCGAAATGCCTCCCCCGGACTCCTCCGCTCAAGAAGCGGGCTACCCCGAAGTGTCGTCACGGAGGGCCTCTCCGGATCAGGTGAGGCCAGAAGATAATCCCATAGACCCCCGAAGTCCCCAGCGTCCGGCTCCCGAAGAGAGCAAACAAAAGAGTCCAGCACCGTCTGGTATGCGGTCGGACGTTCTGAGGGAGCTGGCGGGGCGAGCGTCCATCTCAGAAGAACACCATACGCTGATGGGTACGGTGACAGAGAGAATTTCGTTCGCCGAAAGCGGATTACATGAAGCCTTTATGAGTCTACTGACATGCTTTGAGGTACGTGAGATAGTAAGTGATAGTACCGCACATGTTAGGTGTTCCCTGTGTAGATAGTAGCCCCTGAGACTCTGGTTGTCGTCAAGAATGGCGGCGAACAGAGGATCATAGTCCCAGGCAATAACCAGACTGCCCTTATGTGCAGGTGGTGGAAGCTCCGGTGGCTAGCCAGACTAGTGAGTTTGCCGAATTAAAATGGCAACTGGATGCGGCAGACGCCGACATCGGGCTTGTTAACAAGAGGCTTGATGAGGCACAGGGTAAGTGTTATTATCTGGTGAACGCCACATAGTAAGAGCAGCATGATGTCAGTATCTTTAATATGTTGTGACTGCAGATGGAGCTGCCATCGTGGAAACCTTGCGGGCAGAACTTGCCCGAGCCAAGGAACAAGCGAGGATTAGTAATGCGGCTGCTTTAAAGGCGGCCGAAGAGTTGAAAGCCGAGAAGGCCGCACATTGCGAGAGCCAAGAGAAGATGGCCAAGATGGCCGTAGAATTAAAAGACACTGCCTACCGTTGATGGCTCCTTGAAAAAGAAAACCGAGCAAAGGCAACGGACCTTGAGAAGGCCACGATGGCGGACAAAGACACCCGCTCTGCTATGAGAGCGAAGAAGGAGGAGCTGCGCGAAGCCGGGGATATTGCGGCTGGGAAGCCCTTCATGCTACGGAGGAAGTTCGGAGATCCATGGTATGCCCCTCTGGATCGGCTGTGGAGTTCGGCAGATGCGTATATGGACTTGGCGGCGAGCGCTGCTGAGGGTTTAGCCTCCCTCAACTTTTTGATGTCTTCTTCCGTGACGGAGGAAGGCACCCATCGGCCTTGAAGGCTAGATCCGGACATGATTAAAGGTTCGGAGCACCTGACCTGAACTTCGGGTGTTTGAGCTTGAGGTGGGGGAAGGATTCGATTGAGTACGGGAGGGAAAAAATAAAAGCCTTGTCCCTTTATAAAGAGGGTGGATATCAAGCGTCCTCTCCATGGCCGTTTGGACTTGCCTATAGTCTAGGAGTCCTAGAAACGGTTGGGTTACCCACGTCCGTATTGATGAGAATCCCAGAATAAGGGGACACGATCTCTGCTTTAACAAAGACGTGCCAAGGAAACCGCCTCGCATGACGCGCTGAGGTGGGACAATAAAACGATTCGAATAAAGGCTTGGCCGTGGTGCGATGTTACACTATAGAATACGTCAGCAGATTAGATTTGTGTAAATATTATTCTCTCTATGGCAATATGTGGAAACTTATTTTGCAGAGCCGGACACTATCTTTGTGTTCAAAATCTTCTATGAAGTACTTGGAGGAGGAACCCGCCTTACAATGCCGAAGACAATCTGCGCGCCGGACTTGTCGTCATTGAAGCCTGGTTCAGGGGCTACTGAGGGAGTCCTGGATTAGGGGTGTCCGGATGGCCGGACTATGCCTTCAGCCGGACTCCTGGACTATGAAGATACAAGATTGAAGACTTCGTCCCGTGTCCGGAAGGGACTTTCCTTGGTGTGGAAGGCAAGCTTGGCGATACGGATATGTAGATCTCCTACCATTGTAACCGACTTTGTGTAACCCTAACCCTCTCCGGTGTGTATATAAACCGGAGGGTTTTAGTCCGTAGGACGATATACAGAACAACAATCATACCATAGGCTAGCTTCTAGGGTTTAGCCTCTCCGATCTCGTGGTAGATTTACTCTTGTACTACCCATATCATCAATATTAACCAAAGTAGGACGTAGGGTTTTACCTCCATCAAGAGGGCCCGAACCTGGGTAAAACTTCGTGTCCCTTGCCTCCTGTTACCATCCGGCCTAGACGCACAGTTCGGGACCCCCTACCCGAGATCCACCGGTTTTGACACCGACATTGGTGCTTTCATTGAGAGTTCCTCTGTGTCGTCGCCATCAGGCTTGATGGCTCCTACGATCTTCAATAGCGATGCAGTCCAGGGTGAGACCTTCCTCCCCGGACAGATCTTCGTCTTTCGTGGCTTCACTGCGGGCCAATTCACTTGGCCTTCTGGAGCAGATCGAAAGCTATGCCCCTGGCCGTCAGGTCAGATTTGGAAGTTTAAACTACACGGCTGTCATCCGCAGGGACTTGATCTTCGACGGATTCGAGCCACTGCCGAGCGCGCCGCACTGTCACAATGAGCATGATCTAGCTCTGCCGCCGAACAGTGCCATGGAGGCCGCACCCGCATCGGCTTCGACCCTTAATTCAGAGCCAACTGCGCCGATCGAGGATGGGTGGTTGGACGCCGCCTCGGGGGCTGCGATCCCAACGGTGATCGAGTCGAACACCAGCCCCGCACTCCGCGAGACTCGTGACTCCAAGGAGTCGGACTCCTCTCCGGACTCCGAACCCTCCGCGCCCCTGCCGATCGAATCCGAATGGGCGCCGATCATGGAGTTTGCTGCCGCGGACATCTTTCAGCACTCGCCTTTCGGCGATATTCTGAAGACACTAAGTCTCTCTCTTTTTCAGGAGAGCCATGGCCGGACTACGGTCGGCAAGGTTGGGATACGGACGATGAAGAAATTCAAAGCCCACCCACCACCCACTTTATAGCCACTATCGACGATTTAACCGACATGCTCAACTTCGACTCCGAAGACATCAACGGTATGGACGCCGACGAAGGAGACGATGAAGAACCAGCGCCTATTGGGCCCCGGAAAGCCACCCCGTCATATGACGTATACATGGTGGACGCACCAAAAGATGACAACGAGGAGCGGAAGGACGCACCGAAGGCTCGTTCCCTCAAGAAGCAGTCAAAGCGGCGACGCAAGCGCCGCCCCAAACCCCGCCTCGACAGAAATAATGATCACACAGACCTAGCGCTGGAGCAGGGTGAACCGCTGCCGGACAACGGCAATCCGGATAATCAAACCGAACAAACAAATTCTATCAAGGATAATGGTCCGGACGACATAACGCCGGACAGGCACCCGGAGCAGCAAAATGCCTGTAAAAGGCTTGTTGCCACCGTGAGGAGTCTTAAAAAGCAGAAGCAAAGGCTCAAGGCTGCGCAAGACACACTCCAAATCAGATAGAGTAAAATACTCAACACAGCAGCGAGGTACGGCGACAATCGCCCCTCCAAGAGATACCCAAAGCGGAAGCTGTTACCTGAATTCGATGAGGAGGCCTCAGACGCCCCACAACCAAATATCAAAGCAGCCACCTGGCCGGATAGACGACCCCTCTGCCAACACAGAGCGGCATACAACGCCACTCACAACACAACACGCGGCCCATGCAAGGGCTCGCACCCAAAGGACGGCGCAACGAGATCCATCTATGGACCACGCAAGCGCGCCCCAGCATACAATGCAACACAACAAACATCCAAACAACGCGGTACACCCAGCTACAGGGGTGCCGCACACCCTCTATGTTTCACCGATGAGGTGCTGGACCATGAATTTCCAGAGGGATTCAAACCCGTAAACATAGAGACATACGACGGAACAACAGACCCTGGGGTCTGGATTGAGGACTACATCCTTCATATCCATATGGCTCGAGGAGATGATCTCCACGCCATCAAGTACTTACCCCTCAAGCTCAAAGGGCCAGCTCGTCACTGGCTTAAAGGCCTCCCCGAAAGCTCCATTGGAAGCTGGGAAGAGCTCGAATACGCCTTTCGGGCAAATTTTCAAGGGACTTATGTCCGACCTCCGGATGCGGACGATTTGAGTCATATAACTCAACAGCCCGGAGAGTCAGCCTAAAAGCTTTGGAACAGGTTTCTTACTATAAAGAACCAGATTGTCGACTGTCCGGACGCCGAAGCCTTGGCAGCTTTTAAGCATAGCGTCCGTGACGAATGGCTCGCCAGACACCTCGGCCAAAACAAGCCGAGAACGATGGCCGCATTAACAAGCCTCATGACCCGCTTTTGCGCGGGCGAGGACAGCTGGCTAGCCAGATGCAGCACCAGCGACCCCAGTACATCTGAAGTTAGAGATGGAAACGGGAAATCACGGCGCAACAGCAATAACAAACACCCAAATAAAGAAGACATCACGAAGAGCACGTCAGTAAATGCCGGATTCAAAAGCTCTCAGCCAGGTCAAAAGCCGCCCTCTAAAGGCACCAGGGATGAACTATCCAGCCTCAACAACTGGACCAGGTATGTTAGATCCATAGTACACCTGGTAAACCTGCTAATCATACCCACAGAGAATGTTGGGTCTTCAAGCAGTCTGGCAAGCACAACGCCGTACACAAAGGGGAGGATACACCAAGTGAAGACGAGGACGAGCCTCCCAAGCAAGACACTGGGGAACAAAAGAAATTTCCACCAGAAGTCAAAACAGTAAACGTGTTACACGTGATCAAGGGAAAAAACAACGCGACACTCCTAGGAAAACATACCCAAGTGCCTGTCACCGCGAAGTCCTGCCACTGGTCGTCTCAACCGATCACTTTTGACCATCGCGATTACTCAGCAAGTATCCAACATGCAGGATGGGCTGCCCTGGTATTAGACCCAGTAATTGACGGATATCACTTCACACGAGCCTTGATGGACAGTGGCAGCAATCTAAACCCAATATATCAGGATACAATCCGCGAGATGGGGCTAGACCCAACAAAAATTCGCCATAGCAATACTACCTTTAAAGGAGTAACGCCAGGCCCAGGGGCTTGTTGTACGGGCTCCCTCCTACTACAAGTTATATTCGGCTCCCCCGATAACTTCCGCCGCGAGCATTTAACCTTCCTCATCGCACCGTTCCAAAGTGGCTATCAAGCACTGCTCGGACGCGAAGCTTTCGCTCGCTTTAATGCAATACCACACTACGCCTCCCTCACACTCAAGATGTCCGGTCCACGTGGCATCATCTTAGTGAACAGAAATATCAAGAAATCTCTGCGCGCCAAAGAGAGTGCGGCTGCCTTGGCAGCCGCACACTAAAGGCGTCCGGACCAGCGAACGCATCCAATAGGTCGTCAAGACCTCAGACACAACTAATCATGTCTGGCGCCCCTATTTATACCGAATAAATGGTCACACCCCTATTTGTCAATGCAAGGGGCTCAACGCGCGCAGACAAGTGGCAATTTCTAATCATCTTGAATTATACATGGTTTCTTTAAAAACTATCTTTTTGCACGACAACTTTTTTCACCTAAATTCCTCTCTTTTACAGACGATCATCATGCTACACCCGTCCAGGATACAGCACAACAGAGACACAGGCGCAGACGTGCAGCAGGGACCCACTCCAAGGATTCTTTTTAGATTAAGACCCTGCGTAAACCTTTTTTACTGTCTCTTGTTGATACATATCCACTGTCGAGAAGGATGCTGACGTCTTGGCATGTGGCCACGCCAGAACAATGCACGTACCTGGACACAAGGGGCTTCTTACAAATGTCATTATTTAGGCCCGTTTATACCATAAAGACCGAATACCTTAGGGAGTGTTCGGCGTCGTGAATTTGGCCCTATATGCATCAGCTCCGAATCATTGTCTTTGGTCAAATGTTGGGTTTGCCCAGCTCCTGTGTTTTGGTGCCTTACGTTCCGCTTTACCGACTAAGGTAGCATCAGGAGAACTACTATGATTGTGCCCTGGTTCATCCGGACGAGCACCTCAGTAGAGAAAGCCGAAAACTGACTGTCATGATATAGCGTGAGACTGGTCAACCACTCAATGACCTGTTGGAATGTTAGAATTCCTTCGCCTTAACGAAGGGCCGTTTTCTGGCCAGGCATGTACGCACCCCGGGATCGGGAGAGTGCGGAGCCACCAGGGGCTATCTAGTAGCCCCACTGTCAAACTCCTATGGCTAAGTGAAAGTGCTAAAGCATTATAGTCCGGTTGCCTCGCTCGCTCCGCTATCACCTCCTTAATAGGACCAAGACTTTGGGTTACGAGTGAACACGTGTTTTTTGCGAGCACCTCCGCATTATATGCGTGGGGGTTGAAGCCGATGGCTGCAATCTTTCATGTTATACACATGTATACATAAACGGCCGCCCAGGAGGCATCATATTACTTTCAGGCAAAAGTATAAAAATAGCCTTATAAAAATTCATAAAAGCGTTTCGCTTACAATGAGATTACATATCACTCAAACATGATATTTTTTGAGCACTGGGTCTCTATCAAATGAGCACCCTCAAGGACTTCTTCAAAGTAGTGCTCAGCAGCCATTCGACCTATGGCCGAATCCCACGCCACAATAGTGGTAGCATCCATCTCCGCCCAGTATGCTTTAACACGGGAAAAGTCCATCTGTGAGCCCTCTATGCACGCCGACCTCTTCATCGCATTAATGCGCGGCACCACATCAAGGAACTGCTGCACCAAGCTGAAATAGCTGTTCGGTTTTGGCCTTTCCGGCCATACCTGATCCACAACAGACCTCATGGCGAGTCCGGACAACCTATTCAGTTCGGCCCATTCGGCTAGTTGGTCAGTCAATGAAAGCGGACGCTCGGGAGAATGGAATTGTGTCCAAAACAGCTGGTCCACTTCACGGTCCGTCTGACCCTGGAAGTACTTGGCCGCATCGGCAGCGCTCACCGCCAAATCCATATACACATCCTCCGAACTCAACAGCCGATCCAGAGCGGCATACCATGGATCTCCGAACTTCCTCTACAACATAAAGGATTTCCCAGCTACAATATCCCTGGCTTCCCACAGCTCCTCCTTCTTTGCCCTCATAGCAGAGCGGATGTCTTTTCTCGTCGCAGCAGCCTTCTCAAGGTCCGATGCCTTCGCTAGGTTTTCCTTTTCAAGAACCCGGCAACGGTCGGCGGCGGCTTTTAATTCTATGTTCATCTTGGCCATCTTATCTCGGCTCTCGCCATGCGCGGCCTTCTCGGCTCTCAACTCTTCGGCCGCCTTCAAAGCAGCCGCATTACCAAACCTCGCTTGTTCCTTGGCTCGGGCAAGTTCTGCCCGCAAGGCCTCAACAGTGGCAGCTCCATCTGCAGTCACAACATATTAAAGATACTGGCATCATGCTGCTCTTACTATGTGGCGTTTACCAGATAATGACACTTACCATGTGCCTCATCAAACCTTTTGTTAACAAGCTCGACGTCGGTGTTTGCCGCATCCAATTGCCGTTTTAAATGGGCAAACTCGCTAGTCCGGCTAGCCACCGGAGATTCCATCACCTGCACATAAAGGCAGTATGGTTATTACCTGGGAATATGCTCCTCTGTTCGTCGTCGTTTCTGACAACAACCAGAGTCTCAGGGGCTACTATCTACATAGGGCACACCTAGCAGGTGCAGGACTATCATACATCATTTTACGTACCTCAAAGCCTGTCAGTAGACTCATAAAAGCTTCATGCAATCCACTTTCGGCGGACGAGATTCTCTCCATCACCGTATTCATCAGCACATGATGTTCATCTGAGATGGCCGCTCGCCCCACCAACTCCCTTAGAACATCTGATCACACACCAGACGGTGCCGGACTCTTTTGTCCGCTCTCTTTGGGAGCCAGACACTGGGAGCTTCAGGGGTCAATGGGATTATCTTCTGGCCTCACCGGACTCGGAGAGGCCCTCCGCGACGACACTTTGGGGTCGCCCGCTTCCGGAGCGGAGGAGTCCGGAGGAGGCGTTTCGCTCTCCATCATCTCTGGAAGAAGATCCCCCGAAGACGAGCTCATTTGAGAGGGGCTAAGGCCCGAACTGCAAAGATATATGTGGTGGTTATTTTCTCAGAAGAAAAAGATGGCATACCTGTACTATTAAAGTATTTCGGGTCACTTACGACTCGCTGGAAAATTGATCCCCCTGCGGACTTTGTGCGGCAAAAGCACCCCCCGAGGTAGGACCCTCTGTGGGAGACTTCTTCTCCCGTTTGGAAGCTTCGGCTTCTGAATCCCCGTGCGCAGTCCTTTTCCTCCTTCGGTCGTCTTCCTTCATGGAGACGCTCGCTCCCTCGGTTAGAATGGGCAGTGGTGGGGGCCCGCGTCCGCCCGTATTATCCTCCACAGTATCTTCCTTCAAGGGCTCCGAGCAAGGTGCGATCTGGAGCATCTTTTCCAATACCGGATTTTCCAAACCCTCAGGGAGGGGGGCCGAACACCGAATCAACTTCGCCTTTGTTAGCCAGTCCTGGTCAAAAAGCAAACTCTCAGAAATAACTTCATAAAATATGAGAGATAGTATGTTTGGCTGGAAGATTCCTTACCTGTTCGGCGGCGCGGTTACTGCTCAGGCCCACGTCCTCGGTGATTTCCGGACACTCTACCTGAGGTCCGAAGAATGACTTGTACATCTCCTCGTGCGTCAGGTCGAGGAAATTTTGAGTGACACGCGGTCCCTCGGGATTGAACTCCCACAAGCGAAGAGGCCAGCGTTTGCAAGGCTGGACTTGACGAACCAGCATAACGTGTATTACCGCAACCAAATTAAAATCTCCATTGAAGAGATCTCGAATGCGGCATTGCAGTATAGGCACGTCCTTGGCTGGACCCCAGCTCAGGCCTCTGCTGATCCATGACATCAGTTGTGGTGGAGGGCCCGAGCGGAAAACAGGGGCGGCCGCCCACTTGGCACTTCTAGGAGCCGTGATGTAGAACCACTCCTGTTGCCACAATTCAGACACCTATGGAATGGAACCTTTGGGCCATGGAGCTCCCGTCATCTTGCATATTGAGGCACCGCCACACGCCGCATGTTGCCCCTTGATCATCTTCGGCTTTACTTCAAAGGTCTTGAGCCACAGGCCAAAGTGAGGGGTAACCCGGAGGAAGGCCTCACACACGACAATAAATGTCGTAACATGAAGAAAGGAGTCCGGAGCTAGATCATGGAAATCTAGCCCGTAATAAAACATCAAACCCCTGACGAAAGGATCCAGAGCAAGGCCCGAACCTCGGAGGAAGTGGGAGATGAACAAGACGTTCTCGTTGGGTTCGGGGGAGGGGACGGCCAGCCCTCGGGCAGGCAGCCGATGCAAAATTTCGTCGGTCAGATATCTGGCCTCCCTCAACTTTTTGATGTCTTCTTCCGTGACGGAGGAAGGCACCCATCGGCCTTGAAGGCTAGATCCGGACATGATTAAAGGTTCGGAGCACCTGACCTGAACTTCGGGTGTTTGAGCTTGAGGTGGGGGAAGGATTCGATTGAGCACGGGAGGGAAAAAATAAAAGCCTTGTCCCTTTATAAAGAGGGTGGATATCAAGCGTCCTCTCCATGGCCGTTTGGACTTGCCTATAGTCTAGGAGTCCTAGAAGCGGTTGAGTTACCCACGTCCGTATTGATGAGAATCCCAGAATAAGGGGACACGATCTCTGCTTTAACAAAGACGTGCCAAGGAAACCGCCTCGCATGACGCGCTGAGGTGGGACAATAAAACGATTCGAATAAAGGCTTGGCCGTGGTGCGATGTTACACTACAGAATACGTCAGCAGATTAGATTTGTGTAAATATTATTCTCTCTATGGCAATATGTGGAAACTTATTTTGCAGCGCCGGACACTATCTTTGTGTTCAAAATCTTCTATGAAGTACTTGGAGGAGGAACCCGCCTTACAATGCCGAAGACAATCTGCGCGCCGGACTTGTCGTCATTGAAGCCTGGTTCAGGGGCTACTGAGGGAGTCCTGGATTAGGGGGTGTCCGGATGGCCGGACTATGCCTTCAGCCGGACTCCTGGACTATGAAGATACAAGATTGAAGACTTCGTCCCGTGCCCGGAAGGGACTTTCCTTGGCGTGGAAGGCAAGCTTGGCGATACGGATATGTAGATCTCCTACCATTGTAACCGACTTTGTGTAACCCTAACCCTCTCCGGTGTGTATATAAACTGGAGGGTTTTAGTCCGTAGGACGATATACAGAACAACAATCATACCATAGGCTAGCTTCTAGGGTTTAGCCTCTCCAATCTCGTGGTAGATCTACTCTTGTACTACCCATATCATCAATATTAATCAAGCAGGACGTAGGGTTTTACCTCCATCAAGAGGGCCCGAACCTGGGTAAAACTTCGTGTCCCTTGCCTCCTATTACCATCTGGCCTAGACGCACAGTTCGGGACCCCCTACCCGAGATCCGCCGGTTTTAACACCGACAGCTGCCGATGCGGCCAAATACTTCCAAGGTCAAATAGATCGTGAAGTGGACAAGCTGTTCTGGTCGCAATTCAACGTCCCAGAGTGTCCGCTTCCGTTGACTGACCAGCTAGCTGAATGGGCCGAACTAAATAGGTTGTCCGTACTTGCCATGAGGTCTGTCGTGGATTAGCTATGGCCGGAAAAGCCAAAGCCGAACATCTATTTCAGTTTAGTGCAGCGGTTCCTTGGTGCGGTGCCGCGCATTAATGTGATGAATAGGTCGGCGTGCATAGAAGGCTCGTGGATGGCCCTTGCCCGTGTTAAAGCATACTGGGCAGAGATGGACGCTACTACTATTGCGGCGCAGGGTTTGGCCATAGGCCGAGTGGCTGCCGAGCACTATTTTGAGGAGGTTCTCGAGGGTGCTCGTTTGATAGAGGCCCAGTGCTCGAAGAATATTATGTTTGAGTGACATGTATTCCCATTGTAAACACAATGTTTTTATGAAATTTTATAACGTTGTGTTTATACTTTTGCCCGAAAGTAATATGATGCCTCCTGTGCGGCCATTTATATATACATGTGTATAACCTGAAAGATTGCAGTCGTCGGCTTCAGCACCCACGTATATAATGCGGAGGTGTTCGCAAAAAACGCGTGTTCACACTTAACCCAACGTCTTGGTCCTATTAAGGAGGTGATAGCGCAGCGAACGAGGCAACCGGACTATAATGCTTTAACACTTTCACTTAGCTATAGGAGTTTGACAGTGGGGCTACTAGATAGCCCCTGGTGGCTCCGCACTCTCCCGATCTCGGGGTGCGTACATGCCTGGCCGGAAAACGGCCCTTCGTTAAGGCGGAGGAATTCTAACATTCCGATAGGTCATCGAGTGGTTGACCAGTCTCACGCTATATCATGACAGTCAGTTTTCGGCTTTCTCTACTAAGGTGCTCGTCCGGATGAACTAGGGCACAATCGCAGTAGTTCTCCTGGTGCTGCCTTAGCCGATAAAGCAGAACGTAAGGCACCAAAACACAGGAGCCGGGCAAACCCAACATTTGACCAAAGACAATGATTCGGAGCTGATGCATATAAGGCCAAACTCGCGACGCCGAACACTCCCTAAGGAGTTTGGTCTTTATGGTATAAACCGGGCCTAGATAGTGCCCTTTGTAAGAATCCCCTTGTGTCCAGGTACGTGCATTATTCTGACGTGGCCACATGCCAAGACGTCAGCATCCTTATCAATTGTGCTGAGAATTCGGTGGATGTGTATTAACAAGAGACAGTAAAAAAGGTTTACACAGGGTCTTAATCTAAAAGGAATCCTTGGAACGAGCCCCTGTTGCACGTCTACGCATGTGTCTCCATTGTGCCGTATCCTGGACGGGTGTAGCACGGTGATCATCTGTAAAAGAGAGGAACTTAGGTGAAAAAGTTGTCGTGCAAAAAGATAGTTTTTAAAGAAACCATGTATAACTAGAAATGAGTAGAAATTGCCACTTGTCTGCGCGCGTTGAGCCCCTTGTATTTGTAATAGGGGTGTGACCATCAATCCGGTATAAATTACATATAGCAGCGCCGGACTCGTCTAACCGCGTCCGTGGTCTTGACGACCTATCAAATACTTTAGTTGGCGAGGCCGTTTTTAGTGTGCGGCTGCCAAGGCAGTCGCATTCTCTTCGGCGCGCATGGATCACTTAATACTTCCGTTCACTGTAATGATGCCGCGTGGACCGGGCATCTTGAGCGTTAGGGAAGTGTAATGTGGTATTGCATTAAAGCGAGCAAAAGCTTTACGTCCAAGTAGTTCTTGATAACCGCATTGGAACGAAGCAATGTGGAAGGTTAAATGTTCGCTACGGGAGTTATTGGGGAAGCCAAATATAACCTTTAGTAGCAGGGAGCCCGTGCAGTGAGCCCCTGGCCCTGGCATTACTCCTTTAAAGGTAGTGTTGCTGTGGCAAATTTTCGTTGGGTCTATCCCCATTTCGCGGATTGTATCCTGGTATATCAGGTTTAGACGGCTGCCACCGTCCATCAAGACTCGTGTGAAGTGGTATTCGTCAATTATTGGGTCTAATACCAGGGCATCCCATCCTACATGCCAGATACTTGCTGAGTAATCACGATGGTCGAAAGTGATCGGTTGAGACGACCAGTGGCAGGACTCTGCGGTGATAGGCCCTTGGGCATATTTTTCTGGGAGTGCCGTTTTGTTTCTCCCCTTGATCACGTGTAACACGTTTACTGTTTTGACTTCTGGTGGAAATTTCTTTTGTTCCCCAGTGTCTTGCTTGAGAGGCTCATCCTCGTCTTCACTTCGTGTATCCTCCCCCTTGTGTACGGCGTTGAGCTTGCCGGACTGCTTGAAGACCAACATTCTCTGTGGGTATGATTAGCGGGTTTACCAGGGGTGCTATGGATCTAACATATTTGGTCCAGAATTTTGTTTAGGCTGGACAGTTCGTCTCTGGCGCCTTTAGAGGGCGGCTTTTGCTGACCTGGACGAGAGCTTTTGAATCCGGTGTTTACTTCGTGCTCTTCGTGTTGTCTTCTTTATTCCGGCGTTTGTTAGTGCTTTTGCGTCGTGATTTCCCGTTTCCATCTCTAACTTCGGATGTACTGGGGTCGCTGGTGCTGCATCTGGCTAGCCAGCTATCCTCACCCGCGCAAAAGCGGGTCATGAGGCTTGTTAATGCTGCCCTTGTTCTTGGCTTTTCTTGGCCGAGGTGTCTGGCAAGCCATTCGTCACGGACGCTATGCTTAAAAGCTGCCAAGGCTTCGGCGTCCAGACAGTCGACAATTTGGTTCTTTTTAGTAAGAAACCTGTTCCAAAGCTTTCGGGCTGACTCTCTGGGTTGTTGAGTTATATGACTCAAATCATCCGCGTCCGAAGGTCGGACATAAGTCCCTTGAAAAATTTGCCCGAAAGGCATTTTCGAGCTCTTCCCAGCTTCCAATGGAGTTTTCGAGGAGGCTTTTAAGCTAGTGCCGAGCTGGCCCTTTGAGCTTGAGGGGTAAGTACTTGATGGCGTGGAGATCGTCTCCTCGAGCCATATGGATATGAAGGATATAGTCCTCAATCCAGACCCCGGGGTCTATTGTTCCGTCGTATGACTCTATGTTTACGGGTTTGAATCCCTCTGGGAATTCATGGTCTAGCACCTCATCGGTGAAACATAGGGGGTGTGCGGCACCCCTGTAGTTGGGTGTACCGCGTTGTTCTGATGCTTGTTGTGTTGCATCATATGCTGGGGCGCACTTGCGTGGTCCATAGATGGATCCGGTTACGTCGTCCTTTTGGTGCGAGCCCTCGTGTGGATCGCTTATTGGCTTGTGAGTGGAGTTGTTTGCCGCTCCATGTTGGCCGTGAGGTTGTCTATCCGGCCAGGTAGCCATTTTCATTTTCGGTTGTGGGGGATCTAGGGCCTCCTAATCGAATTCGGGTAGCAACTTCCGCTTCGGGTAGCTCTTGGTGGGGCGATTGCCACCATACTTCGCTGCTATGTTGGGTACTTTACTCCATCTGATTTGGAGTGTGTCCTGCGCATCCTTGAGCCTTTGCTTCTGCTTTTTCAGACTCCTCGCGGTGGTAACAAGCCTTTGATGGGCATTCTGCTACTCCAGGTGCCTGTCCGGCATTATGTCATCCGTACTTTTATCTTTTACAGAATTGGTTTGTTCGGTTTGATTTTCTGTATTGCCGTGGTCCGGCAGTAGTTCGCCCTGCTCCAACGCTGGGTCTGTATGATCGTTATTTCTGCCGAGGCAGGATTTGGGGTGGTGCTTACGCCGCCGCTTTGACTGCTTCTCGAGGGGACAAGCCCTCGTTGTGTCCTTCCGTTCCTCGTCGTTGTATTCTTTTGGTGTGTCCACCATGTATACGTCATATGATGAGGTGGACGTCCAGCGCCCTGTGGGTGGTGGTTCCTCTTAGCCTCCCGCATCATCGTCCATACCATCGATGTCTTCGGAGTCGAAGTTGAGCATGTCGGTTAAATCATCGACAGTGGCTACGAAGTGGGTGGTGGGTGGGCGTCGAATTTCTCCGTCGTCCGCATCCCATTCCTGTTGGCCATAGTCCGGCCAGGGCTCTCCTGACAAAGAGAGAGACCTTAGTGAATTCAGAATGTCGCCGAAGGGAGAGTGCTGAAAGATATCCGCGGCGGTGAATTCCATGATCGACACCCAATCGGATTCGATTGGCAGGGGCGCGGACGGTTCGGAGTCTAGAAAAGAGTCCGGCACCTTGGAGTCACGGGCTTCGCAGAGGATTAGGCTGGTGTTCGGCTCGATCGCCGTTGAGACTGCAGCCCCTGAGGTGGTGTCTAGCCACCCGTCCTCGATTGGCGCAGTTGGCTCCGAGCTAAGGGTCGGAGCTGATGCGGGCGCGGCCTCTGGGGTATTGTTTGGCGGCAGAGCTAGGTCATACCCATCGTGACAGTGCGGCACGCCTGGCTGTGGCTCAGATCCGTCGAAGATCAAGTCTCCGCGGATGTCGGCCGTGTAGTTCAAACTTCCAAATCTAACCTGACGGCCAGGGGCGTAGCTTTCAATCTGCTCCAGATGGCCAAGCGAATTAGCCCGCAGTGCAAAGCCGCTGAATACAAAGATCTGTCCGGGGAGAAAAGTCTCGCCTTGGACCGCATCGCTATCAATGATGGTAGGAGCCATCAAGCCTAATGGTGATGACACAGAGGAACTCTCAATGAAAGCACCAATGTCGGTGTCAAAACCGGCGGATCTCGGGTAGGGGTTCCCGAACTGTGCGTCTAGGCCGGATGGTAATAGGAGGCAGGGGACACAATGTTTTACCCTGGTTCAGGCCCTCTTGATGGAGGTAAAACCCTACGTCCTGCTTGATTGATATTGATGATATGGGTAGTACAAGAGTAGATCTACCACGAGATCAGAGAGGCTAAACCCTAGAAGCTAGCCTATGGTATGATTGTATGTTGTGGTTGTTGTCCTACGGACTAAAACCCTTCGGTTTATATAGACACCGGAGAGGGTTAGGGTTACACAAGGTCGGTTAAAAAGGAGGATATATCCATATCCGTATTGCCTAGCTTGCCTTCCACGCCAAGTAGAGTCCCATCCGGACACGAGACGAAGTCTTCAATCTTGTATCTTCATAGTCCAACAGTCTGGCCAATGGAGATAGTCCGGCTGTCCGGAGACCCCCTAATCCAGGACTCCCTCACTCTCCCTCGACACTCTGCTGGATCGAGAGTTCGTGGGACATCACCGAGCCGAACGTGTGCAGATCGCGGAGGTGCCGTACTTTCGGTACTAGGATCGGTCGATCTTGAAGACATACGACTACATCAACCATGTTGTCATAACGCTTCCACTTACGGTCTATGAGGGTACGTAGAAAACACTCTTCCCTCTCGTTGCTATGCATCACCATGATCCTGTGTGTGCGTAGGTAATTTTTTTGAAATTACTGCGTTCCCCAACATTTGCATCCGAGCCAGGTCTATGCGTAGATGTTATATGCACGAGTAGAACACAAAGGAGTTATGGGCGTGGGTATATACATATTGCTTGTCGTCACTAGTTGATTCTTGATTCAGCGGTATTGTTGGATGAAGCGGCTCAGACCGACATTACGTGTACGCTTATGCGAGAGTGGTTCTACCGACATGCTTCGCACACAGGTGGCTAGTGGGTGTCTGTTTCTCCAACTGTAGTTGAATCGGATTCAATGAACAGGGTTCTTTCTGAAGATCAAAAAGCAATCACTATACTGCGTTGTGGTTTTTGATGCGTAGGTAAGAATGGTTCTTGCTCAGCCCGTAGCAGCCACGTAAAACTTGCAACCACAAAGTAGAGGACGTCTAACTTGTTTTTGCAGGGCATGTTGTGATGTGATATGGTCAAGACGTGATGAGATATAAATTGTTGTATGAGATGATCATGTTTTGTTAAAGTTGTCGGCAACTGGCAGGAGCCTTATGGTTGTCTCTTTATTGCATAAGATGCAAGCGCCATATAATTGCTTTATTTTATCGCTATGCGATAGCAAGAATTGCAAAAGCAATAGTTGGTGAGACTACCATGTGAAGACACGTTGATAGAGATCAAGATGATGGAGATCATGGTGTCGTGCCGGTGATGATAGAGATCATGACGGTGTTTTGGAGATGGAGATCAAAGGCACAAGATGATGATGGCCATATCATGTCACATATTTTGATTGCATGTGATGTTTATCCTTTATGTATCTTATTTTGCTTAGTTCGGCAGTAGAATTATAAGATGATCTCTCACTAAATTTCAAGGTATAAGGGTTCTCCCTAAGTATGCACTATCGCGATAGTTCGTCGTGCCGAGACACCACGTGATGATCGGGTGTGATAAGCTCTACGCTCACATACAACGGGTGCATGCTAGTTTTGCACACGTGGAATACTCGGGTTAAACTTGACGAGCCTAGCATATGTAGATATGGCCTTGGAACACTGGAGACCGAAAGATCGAGTGTGAATCATATAGTAGATATGATCAACATAGTGATGTTCACCATCGAAAACTACTCCATCTCACGTGATGATCAGACATGGTTTAGTTGATTTGGATCACGTGATCATTTAGATGAGTAGAGAGATATCTATCTAAGTGGGAGTTCTTAAGTAATATGATTAATTGAACTTTAATTTATCATGAACTTAGTCCTGATAGTATTTGCATATCTATGTTGTAGATCAATAGCTTGCGATGTAGCTCCCCGTTTATTTTTTGATATATTCCTAGAGAAAAATAAGTTGAAAGATGATAGTAGCAATGATGCAGACTGGGTTCGTGATCTGAGGATTATCCTCTTTGTTGCATAGAAGAATTATGTCCTTGATGCACCGCTAGATGACAGACCTATTGCAGGAGCAGATGTACATGTTATGAACGTTTGACAAAGCTCGGTATGATGACTACTTAATAGTTTAGTGCACCATGCTTTATGGCTTAGAACCAGGACTTCAAAAACGTTTTGAACGCCGTAGAACATATAAGATGTTCTAAGAGTTGAAATTGGTATTTCATACTCATGCCCGTGTCGAGGTATGAGACCTCTGACAGTACTTTGCCTACAAGGTGGAGGAGAATAGCTCAACCAGTGAGCATGTGCTCAGATTGTCTGGGTACTACAATTGCTTGAATCAAGTGGGAGTTAATCTTCCAGATAATATAGTAATTGATAAAGTTCTCTAGTCACTATCACCAAGTTACTATAACTTAGTGATGAACTATAATATGCAAGGGATGATGAAAGTAATTCCCAAGCTCTTCATGATGCTGAAATCGGTGAAGGTAGAAATCAAGAAATAGCATCAAGTGTTGATGGTTAACAAGACCACTAGTTTCAAGAAAAGGGAAAAGGTAAAGAAAGAAGAACTTCAAAGAAGAAAGGCAAGCAAGTTGCCACTCCCATGAAGAAGCTCAAAGCTAGACCCAAGCCTGGAACTGAGTGCTTCTACTACAAAGGAAATGGTCACTGGAAGTGGAACTGCCCTAGATACTTGGTGGATAAGAAGGATGGCAAAGTGAACAAAAGTATATATTTGATATACATGTTATTGATGTGTACTTTACTAGTGTTTATAACAACACCTCAGTATTTGATGCTGGTTCGGTTACTAAGAGTAGTAACTTGAAACGAGAGTTCAAAATAAACAGAGACTAGTTGGAAGTGATTCCAAGGTTGATAAGATGACCATTGCGCACTCCCTTTACCTTCGGGATTAGTGTTGAACCCTAAATAAATGTAATTTGGTGTTTGCTAAAGCATAATATGATTGGATCATGTTTATTGCAATACAGTTATTCATTTAAGTCAAGGATAATTGTTATTCTATTTACATGAACAAAACCTTCTGAGGTCATACACCCAAGGTGAATGGTTTATTGAATCTCGATTGTAGTAATACACATATTCATAATATTGAAGCCAAAAGATGGAAAGTTAATAGTGATAGTGCAACTTGTATGGGGCACTGTCGTTTAGGTCATATTGGCGTAAAGCGCATGAAGAAACTCCATGATGATGGGCTTTTGGAATCACTTGATTATGAATCATTTGATGCTTATGAACCATGCCTCGTGAGCAATATGACTAAAACTCCGTTCTCCGGAACAATGGAGCGAGCAACTGACTTATTAGAAATAATACATACTGATGTATGCGATCTGATAAGTGTTGAGGCTCGCGGCGGGTATCCGATAAGTGATAGGGGTGTGTACAAAGTACATGTGAATACCTGGCATTGTGCGTGTGTGTATACTATCAACGAACTAGCCCCCAAGCTTCTATAACATACTGGGGGCCTAGGGTTACAAATCATATATAGTCGGCTTATCACCAGTGGGGATAGAGTCCTCTGCGACTCTGGTAGCTAGCTTCGTGTTGTATGCCGAGTCCTCCACATGGGTCTTCATATAATGCGTCTCGGTCCAACCTATGTGGCGCAGGATGGAACCGACGCATGAGTCCTCATGTTGACCCACCACAACTAGAAATGATGTGCCCACCACACCACACACGCAATCGGCCACTAAGAAAATAAGCATATACAATAGTACAATGTTATACATGAAAGTTAATTGCATGGTGCATCCAAAAATATTTGTTCTGCATTGTGAATGTTTATATATTCTCCTAAAATATTAGTCACGGGAAAGAGAAATGAAGGGCATATCTCTCCTTGTCTCCACCGGACACCCCCTCTTTCTACACCACTTTCACGTACGCACACAAACTATCTCTCGGCCCTCTAAAAGTATGCATGCCCACGACACATTCACGCGTGACAGTCACTGTATTTCAAGCTAAAGAACTATACGGTCACTGGACTTCAGAATATGCTCATTATTACGGTCATGGTATACATTCTCGTGGTGATCATACGGTATCTAGCTCACGATACATCTCCGTATTTTCTTGAGGACACTGGCGGACTTTGCGTTTGATTCGTGCTCCGTATTTTGTTGACGACACTTACATTCATTGTATTTAAAGCGAAAGCACGATATGGTCACTGGACTTCAAAATAAGCTCATCACGGTCACCACATACATTTTGTTGTGCTAACCAACATGTGGTTGGATGGTTAGGAGGACAGTGGTTTCTCGAGCCCACCAGGGTTAAAGTCCTGGTGCTCGCATTTATCCTGGGTTAATTTCAGTATTTTCCGGCGATGTGCGTTTAGTGGGAGGAGACGTTCCACTCGACTACGAGGCACCTATGGTGACTTCGTAAAATCTCAAGATCATATGCTGGCTCACTCTCTCGAAGGTGCTCATAGGGGTAGGATCTGCATGTGTGCGCTTATAGCGGTGAGTGCTTGCGCGTATATATGAGCCCTTGCGTCTGTACCATGTTAAAAAAATACATGTCATGATTATATGGTCACTAGCTCACCCATACAACTCAGTATTTTGTTGATGAGACAATCAATTAACCAATCAAACGTTCCACGTGGCGCAACCAGTGTTGCACCATCGGGGCGCGTAACCGTGGGCCCACCTGTCAGCTCGTATATGAAAGAAAGAAATCGTAGTTTGAGTCTATACTGGTTAATAAAATACATTTTAGGGTGATCATACGGTCACTGCCTCACCATACAGCTCCATAATTTGTTGATGACACGATCAATTGACCAGTCAAACGGTCCACATTCAGCAGCGCACCTTACCATAGGGCCCACCCATCAGCGCGTATATGAAGGACAGAAATGGTAATAAATTAGTGGTAAGTGGGTACTCGAAGTCGTGAGACCTCTGGTTGGTAGTCGCCGGCGGTGGGGGCGCGTTGATTGGGCGGTGGGGTAGGGATCTCCGGAGAAAAATCTCAG
>NC_041382.1:679955910-679967158 GCF_002162155.2 Triticum dicoccoides
GGACCGGCGGTGGGGAGTGGTTTCGGGGTAGGCGGGGTGGCGTGGCGGCGCAGGCCGGTCGCGAGCGGCGCGGGCCGGCGGTTCAGCCGGTGGTGGCTGGCGGCTCAGGGGGGTGGAGTTTGATGATAAACTGCAGGACCTTGATTTCGTATCCAACGGCTGGAAAATCTAATGACGAGAGATGAAAAAGGCAGTCGACTGACGTGTGGCCTCACCCCGCACGTACACGTGCACGCATGCAAGACACGCATGCATGCAGGCGGGCAACACTGACACGTACACATAACAAACACACGCACACATGCAGGAGTGCAACACTGACACGTACACATGCACTCACGAACACACGCACGTACGCAGACATGCATGCAACACTGAAATGTACCCTTGCACGCATGCAACACTCACACGCCTGCATGCATACAGCACACGATGCAAGACACATGCTCAACCTATATGTGCATGCACCTTTGTTAAGGACATGGATTGTTACGGGTATTAATCAATCTTATCTGTGATAAGCAAAACATTGATGTTTGTAGCGGTCTTTATGAATCACAACGGATCGAACGGGCTATCAACATAGTAGGCTTATCTACATGAAAAGGATGACGTCAAACTCAATGAACAATCATCGGTTTATGAAATGCCCGCTTCTGACCGCCCTGGCCCACCAAAGGTTCCTCTGTTGTGCGCTGCCTGCGTTGGGTCTTTGACATGCAGGCCATGTACCCAAAGAGCCCACATGTCAGTGGAAGAACGACGCGGTGTCCTACATCAGAGTTGAGGGCACCACTCGTTGCATGCCCGGCTGAACACGCCTCCTTGCCGCATTCAAACGCCTCCATGAAACCCGCCCGTGTGGAAGCGGAGAAACCCACTCTGGACACACGTTTGTTCATGACCGGGCTGGCATTAAATGCAACGCCGGCCGAGCTCCCCCGTCCACCATCTATTTCATATCCTATTTAAACGAGGCCAAACGCCGGCCAAGAATCGCACACCTTCGCCGCTCCCCTATCTCCTCCACCATTTTGTCCACTCTTACAATGGCTTACGAAGAGTAGTTATTCCGCACAAGCCATTTGTCTAGGTTTGTATCTCTCACACACACCCACGTAGGTGGGGGACGTACTCCCGTCTCATTCCCAACCACACCCGTGCGGGTACACGGTGGAGCTCATTTCTATACGAAAAGGCAACCCATGTGGTAATTTGACAGTGTACTGGTTGTCCACTTGGTGGAGGGAGGATCGTCTACCATGGGTGAACAAACAAATTGCGATTTGACGCGTTATGTTAAAAAAGAGGTAAACCATATGGGGCCTACCTTAGAGGCAAGGCTCTATACACTGGAGTACTTTTGATGTGTCCCGTCAACTCGCAGAACAAGGAGAAGCTTGCTTAGTACTCCGTCTCCCCCGCCCACGGGCGTGGTGGCTCACAGGATGAGGTGAAGCTTGCTTACTAATAGTAGTATTGTACGCCTTATGCCCGCTCCCTCGCCCACGCGCGCGGTGGCTCGCAGGACGAGGAGAAAATTTTACTACTCCCTCTGTTTAATCCTCGTCCCTACTACCTTGGTTAGAGAGATTATCATATTGTTTGGAATACATATGTCCTTTAGTACTCCCTCCATTTACTTATACAAGGCCACTATAAAAAAATACATTTTGCATCTATACAAGGCTACAAATAGTAATCGAGACAAAAGTTACTACTCCCTCCTTTCCAGTTTATGGCTCAATTTCAAAATCTCTCCAACCAAGGTAGACGGTGAGTGGTCGAATTAATTTCGTACTCCTAGTTTGCACAAGTAATTAGTACGCTCATTTTTCGCAAGAAGTTATGTTTACCGAGGCATTAATTGGAATGAATGCATGAATGACCACTAAATTTCCATGAACTTCTACATGCATTGGTGAGTTTTCTCTTGACACTGCTTGCATCGAGTGATCTAACACACCTCGAAATCCAACATGTGATGGTACTACTACAAGTAGTAGAATTGAGACTTATAAAACGGAAAAACGAATGTTTTTTAGATGATCCTTATAAATCCTAGTGGGTACGTACTCCGTAAAATCAGATTTTCCCAAAACTAAGTCGCTCAACCTTTATTTGCTTGTTTCCCTTCCTGCCTCCTTGCCTCGAAGAGACTATGCTAAACTCCCCTGCCTGCCGCGCGGGAAAAGACCCGCCCTCGCCTTTTTTTAGTCCGGGTTTGTATCGATGGATCGCGCGAAGCAGCAAAAACCCAAGCCATGTCTTGTACTCCTCCGTCGACGCTCGCTTTCATGAATTTTGTACTTCCTGTCGCCGACATGTGGGACATATAGCAACTGGGTCGACGTGCCAAGCACCAAATAATAGTGCAGAACAGCAGGGGGGACGCACCCTAGTCATACCGCGTAGTAGTAGTAGTAATGAGCAATGAGACGTCAAATCACAATGCCGCACCTTCCCAGACAGACGAAGCAACCATTATTTCACACTTCGGTTTGCCATCATCTCAAACCACGTAGTATTGCTTCTGCCTCAAGAGGGACACGTGCATCGCCTTGGTACATCATGACACGTGGGACCGCATGACAGGCCATGCTTCCCCGCCGATCGCTCGGTAAAATCACCTCATTTTTACTACTATACTTCCTCCATATCGGTTTACATGGCATGCACGTCGTTCTAGGTTGAGAATTTAACTGGCTATATATGTGATGACCAATATATGTTTAGAAACTACATCCTCTTAATAATCCAATGATATACTTTTTGTGACATAATAACTCATATTTAGTTAGTCAAATTGATGACCTAGAACTACGTGCACGCCCTATAAACCGAGAGGCCTAAAAAAATGAGACGGAGAGGGTAGTTCAGTACGTATCTTTTTAGATCAATATAGTCAGGATTCACCAAGGAGCAAAACCAAGTGATAGGCTGCACCTGTCGTGTTGGTGTAGCAACTCAAGCAGGGTCAGTCCGCACACAAAATGGAGACAAGCTTAACAGGATCCCTTTGACCGACATGTGGCTCATCCATCGTCTTGTTCCACGTGCGATGCACCAAATTACAATTCGGAGCAGCGGTTGGAATTGGAGGCACCCCGGTCGTAGCACCGCAGTAGTAGAAAATGAGCGATGAGGGGTCAAATCACAAAGCCCCACCTTTCCCGCATTAAGCTGGACGGACGAAGCAACCATCATTTCACTCTAGGGCGCAAGAGCTTAAAGAAAATAGAAAACCAATGATGCATGTGGCATCTACCTAGGGCACCCTAGGGTAGGGGTCTCCACTACAGATCATTTTTGTGAAAGTGCCTCCACTACAAATCGGCTTCTCCCTCGTCCTATTGAAGAAAACTGATGATGCGTGCGGCGATAGGGTTTGGAGGAGTACTACTACAGCGTGCGGGCCCATGTCGTAGTAAACGGGAGAGGGATTGAGTTCGAGTCGACGCCCTAAATATGTGTGGGCCGCTTGGTTTTAAGGGAATGAGGCAAAATTTTGGGTTCGGGGACCAGTGGAGATATGATACGCACAAAAAATTGTGGACGTAGATTCAACCAAAAGGCAATGATGCATGGGCCCTGTATTTTGATATACCCGGGGCCGCGTGAAATTTCTACTCTACTCAAAACTAGTAAGGTACACATGCATTGAACGCATGAGATTTCGAAACCAAATTATGAATAAATACACACTATAGCATGTAAAGCTTTGAGTCATATATGCATGATGTAGATGTTCGTTTAGTTCTTATAGTTCATCTCATTCAAAATCAATTAGTTCTATAAAAAATGTTAAGATTCATGGGGTTGTGCATTGTAAAGCATAAAGTAAAAAAATGGCAATTCATTTAGAAAAAAATCAATTATGATACAGAAGATTCTAGAACAAAGGAGAAGTGCTTGTGTTTGATACGTCTCCAACATATCTATAATTTTTGATTGTTCCATGCTATTATATTATCTGTTTTGGATGTTTATGGGCTTTATTATACACTTTTATATTATTTTTGGGACTAACCTATTAACCCAGAGCCCAGTGCTAGTTTCTAATTTTTTTTCCTTGTTTTAGAGTATCGCAGAAAAGGAAAATCAAACGGAGTCCAATTGACCTGAAACTTCACGGAACTTATTTTTGGACCAGAAGAAGCCCATGGAGTATTGGAGATGGACCAGGAGAGTCCCGGGCTTCCCACGAGGGTGGGGGCGCGCCGGACAGCCCAGAGACCCACCGACGTACTTCTTCCTCCTATATATACCAATATACCCTAAAAACTTTGAAGAGCACAATAGATCGGGAGTTCCACCGCCAGAAGCCTCCGTAACCACCGAAAACCAATCTAGACCCGTTCCGGCACCCTGCCGGAGGGGGGAATCCCTCTCCGGTGGCCATCTTCATCATCCTGGTGCTCTCCATGACGAGGAGGGAGTAGTTCTCCCTCGGGGCTGAGGGTATGTACCAGTAGCTATGTGTTGATCTCTCTCTCTCTCGTGTTCTTGAGGTGGTACGATATTGATGTATCGCGAGCTTTGCTATTATAGTTGGATCTTATGGTGTTTCTCCCCCTCTACTCTCTTGTAATGGATTGAGTTTTCCCTTTGAAGTTATCTTATCGGATTGAGTCTTTAAGGATTTGAGAACACTTGATGTATGTCTTGCGTGGGATACCCGTGACAATGGGGTATTCTATTGATCCACTTGATGTATGTTTTGGTGATCAACTTGTGGGTTCCGCCCATGAACCTATGCATAGGGGTTGGCACACGTTTTCGTCTTGACTCTTCGGTAGAATCTTTGGGGAACTCTTTGAAGTACTTTGTGTTGGTTTGAATAGATGAATCTGAGATTGTGTGATGCATATCATAATATCATACCCACAGATACTTGAGGTGACATTGGAGTATCTAGGTGACATTAGGGTTTTGGTTGATTTGTATCTTAAGGTGTTATTCATGTACGAACTCTATGTTAGATCGAACGGAAAGAATAGCTTCATGTTATTTTACTACGGACTCTTGAATAGATCGATCAGAAAGGATAACATTGAGGTGGAGGTGGTTTCGTACCCTACCATAATCTCTTCGTTTGTTCTCCGCTATTAGTGACTTTGGAGCGACTCTTTGTTGCATGTTGAGGGATAGTTATATGATCCAATTATGTTATTATTATTGAGGGAACTTGAACTAGTGAAAGTATGAACCCTAGGCCTTGTTTCAACGCATTGCAATACCGTTTGTGCTCACTTTTATCATTAGTTACCTTGATGTTTTTATATTTTCAGATTACAAAAACCTTTATCTACTATCCATATACCACTTGTATCACCATCTCTTCGTCGAACTAGTGCACCTATACAATTTACCATTGTATTGGGTGTGTTGGGGACACAAGAGACTCTTTGTTATTTGGTTGCAGGGTTGTTTGAGAGAGACTATCTTCATCCTATGCCTCCTACGGATTGATAAACCTTAGGTTATCCACTTGAGGGAAATTTGCTACTGTCATACAAACCTCTGCACTTGGAGGCCCAACAACGTCTACAAGAAGAAGGTTGTGTAGTAGACATCAAGCTCTTTTCTGGCGCCATTGCCGGGGAGGTTAGCGCTTGGAGGTATATCATTAGATCTTGCAATCGAATCTTTTTGTTTCTTGTTTTATCACTAGTTTAGTTTATAAAAGAAAATTATAAAAAATGGAATTAAGGGTACCTCATATGCTTCATCTTTTTGATATCTATCATGAAAATAAGGATTCCGATAATTGTGCTCAAGTGCTAGAAGAATAATGCATTAGAATGTTTGGCACTAAATATTTGAATGATGAGCATGATTGCAATGTTGTTAGTATGAATTCCTTGAATATCCATGATGCTAATGATATGCAAAGCCACAAGCTTTGGGAAGCTATGTTTGATGAAGATGATATTTTTTGTCCCCCAAGTTTTGATGAGCAAATGTATTATGATGAAAGCATGCCTCCTATTTATGATGATTATATTGATGAAAGTGGATTTGGAGAGGTCATGACTTTATTTTGTGATGAATCCACTATTTTGGAAGAGGTTCCAATTGATTTTGAGAACAAAGTTGCTATCTATGATAATTATTGTGATGACTTGGATGCTATAAATAATAATGATATCCATGAAACTTGTCATCATGATTTTAACTTTCAATTGGATTATGCCCCACATGATAGTTATTTTGTTGAGTTTGCTCCCACTACTATTCATGAGAAGAAATTTGCTTATGTGGAGAGTAATAAAAATTATATGCTTGTAGATCATGAAAAGAATGCTTTATGTGATAGTTATATTGTTGAGTTCATTCATGATTCTACTGAAAATTACTATGAGGGAGGAACATATGCTTGTAGGAATTGCAATAATATCAAGTTTCCTCTCTATGTGCTTAAAGTTTTGAAGTTATGCTTGTTTTGCTTTCCTGTGCTAGTTGATTATTGTTCCCATAAATTGTTTGCTCACAAAATCCCTATGCATAGGAAGTGTGTTAGGATTAAATGTGCTAGTTATATTCTTCATGATGCTCTCTTTATGTTACAATTCTTATCTTTTATGTGAGCATCATTGAAATCATCATGCCTAGCTAGGGGCGTTAAACGATAGCGCTTGTTGGGAGGCAACCTAATTTTATTTTTGTTCCTTGATTTTTGTTCCTGTTTAGTAATAAATTAATCATCTATAATCTGTTATGATTGAGTTTTTATATTTTAATTAGTGTTTGTGCCAAGTAGAACCATTGGGAAGACTTGGGGAAAGTCTTTTTGATCTTGCTGTAAAAAATAGAAACTTTAGCGCTCACGAGAATTGCTGCCATTTTTTATTGGAGAGTGATATTTAGTTAATTATTTTTGAAGATGATTAATAGATAAATTCCTCACGTCCAGCAATTTATTTTAGAGCTTTTGGGGTTCCATAAGTCTGCATTAGTTACAGATTACTACAGACTGTTTTGTTTTTGACAGATTCTGTTTTTCGTGTGTTGTTTGCTTATTTTAATGAATCTATGGCTAGTAAAAGAGTTTATAAACCATAGAGAAGTTGGAATACAGTAGGTTTAACACTAATATAAATAAAGAATGAGTTCATTACAGTACCTTGAAATGGTGTTTTGTTTTCTTTCATTAACGGAGCTTACGAGTTTTCTATTAAGTTTTGTGTTGTGAAGTTTTCAAGTTTTGGGTAAAGATTCGATGGACTATGGAATAAGGAGTGGCAAGAGCCTAAGATTGGGGATGCCCAAGGCACCCCAAGGCAATATTCAAGGACAACCAATAGCCTAAGATTGGGGATGCCCTAGAAGGCATCCCCTCTTTCGTCTTCGTTCATCGGTAACTTTACTTGGAGCTATATTTTTATTCGCCACATGATATGTGTTTTGCTTGGAGCGTCATTTTATTTTCTTTTTTTTTGCTTGCTGTTTGAATAAAATACTAAGATCTTAAATTCTTTAATGTTAGAGAGTCTTCACATAGTTGCATAATTATTCGACTACTCATTGATCTTCACTTATATCTTTTGGAGTAGTTTGTCATTTGCTCTAGTGCTTCACTTATATCCTTTTAGAGCCCGGCGGTGATTTTATTTTGAAGAAATAATTGATCTCTCATGCTTCACTTATATTATTTTGAGAGTCTTTTAGAACAGCATGGTAATTTGCGTTGGTTATGAAATTAGTCCTAATATGATGGGCATCCAAGAGGGATATAATAAAAACTTTCATATAAAGTGCATTGAATACTATGAGAAGTTTGATACTTGATGATTGTTTTGAGATATGAGGATAGTAATATTAGAGTCATGCTAGTTGAGTAGTTGTGAATTTGAGAGATACTTGTGTTTAAGTTTGTGATTCCCATAGCATGCACGTATGGTGAACCGTTATGTAACGAAGTCGGAGCACGATTTAATTATTGATTGTCCTCCTTATGAGTGGCGGTCGGGGACGAGCGATGGTCTTTTCCTACCAATCTATCCCCCTAGGAGCATGCGCGTAGTACTTTGCATCGATAACTAATAGATTTTTGCAATAAGTATGTGAGTTCTTTATGACTAATGTTGAGTCCATGGATTATACGCACGCTCACCCTTCCACCATTCTAGCCTCTCTAATACCGCACACCTTTCGCCGGTATCATACACCCACCATATACCTTCCTCAAAACAGCCACCATACCTACCTATCATGGCATTTCCATAGCCATTCCGAGATATATTGCCATGCAACTTTCCACCGTTCCGTTTATCATGACACGTTCATCATTGTCATATTGCTTTGCATGATCATGTAGTTGACATCGTATTTGTGGCAAAGCTACCATTCATAATTCTTTCATACATGTCACTCATGAGTCATTGCACATCCCGGTAAACCGCCGGAGGCATTCATATAGAGTCATGCTTTGTTCTAGTATCGAGTTGTAAATAAATAGAAGTGTGATGATCATCATTAATAGAGCATTGTCCCAAAAAAAGAGGAAAGGCCAAATAAATAAAAAAGAAAGGCCAAATAAAAATAATAATAATAATAAAAGGGACAATGCTACTATCCTTTTACCACACTTGTGCTTCAAAGTAGCACCATGATCTTCACGATAGAGAGTCTCCTATGTTGTCACTTTCATATACTAGTGGGAATCTTTCATTATAGAACTTGGCTTGTATAGTCCAATGATGGGCTTCCTCAAAATGCCCTAGGTCTTCGTGAGCAAGCAAGTTGGATGCACACCCACTAGTTTCTTTTGTTGAGCTTTCATACACTTAAAGCTCTAGTGCATCCATTGCATGGCAATCCCTACTCACTCACATTGATATCTATTGATGGGCATCTCCATAGCCCATTGATACGCCTAGTTGATGTGAGACTATCTTCTCCTTTTTGTCTTCTCCACAACCACCATTCTATTACACCTATAGTGCTATGTCCATGTCTCATGCTCATGTATTGCGTGAAGATTGAAAAAGGTTGAGAACATCAAAAGTATGAAACATTTGCTTGGCTTGTTATCGGGGTTGTGCATGATTTAAATATTTTGTCTGGTGAAGATGGAGCCTAGCCAGACTATATGATTTTGTAGGGATAACTTTCTTTGGCCATGTTATTTGAGAAGACATGATTGCTTTGTTAGTATGCTTGAAGTATTATGATAACCCACAAGTATAGGGGATCACAACAGTTTTCGAGGGTAAAGTACTTATAGAAAAGAACTTGCATGACATCTTTTGTCCTACCCTCCCGTGGCAGCGGGGTCCTAATGGAAACTAAGGGATATTAAGGCCTCCTTTTAATAGAGAACCAGAACAAAGCATTAACACATAGTGAATACATGAACTCCTAAAACTACGGTCATCACCGGTAAGTATCCTGATTATTGTCACTTCGGGGTTAATGGATCATAACACATAATAGGTGACTATAGACTTGCAAGATAGGATCAAGTACACTCACATATTGATGAAAACATAATAGGTTTAGATCTGAAATCATGGAACTCGGGCCCTAGTGACAAGCATTAAGCATAGCAAAGTCATAGCAACATCAATCTCAGAACATAGTGGACACTAGGGATCAAACCCTAACAAAACTAACTCGATTACATGATAGATCCCATCCAACCCATCACCGTCCAGCAAGCCTACGATGGAATTACTCACGCACGGCGGTGAGCATCATGAAATTGGTGATGGAGGATGGTTGATGATGACGATGGCGATGTATTCCCCTCTCCGGAGTCCCGAACGGAGTCCAGATCAGCCCTCCCGAGAGGTTTTAGGGCTTGGCGGCGGTTCCGTATCGTAAAACGCGATGATTTCTTCTCTCTGATTTTTTTCTCCCCGAAACTCAATATATGGAGTTGGAGTTGGAGTCGGAGAGGAAACAGGGGGCCCACGAGGTAGGGGGCGCGCCCTAGGGGGGCAGGCGTGCCCCCCACCCTCGTGGAGAGGTGGTGGGCCCCCTGGCCTTCATCTTTTGCAGGTATTTTTCATATTTTTTTGAAAAGTCGCTCCATGAAGTTTCAATGCATTCCAAGAACGTTTGTTCCCGCACATAAATAACACCATCGTAATTCTGCTGAAAACAGCGTCAATCCGGGTTAGTTCCATTCAAATCATGCAAGTTAGAGTCCAAAACAAGGGCAAAAGTGTTTGGAAAAGTAGATACATTGGAGACGTATCAACTCCCCCAAGCTTAAACCTTTGCTTGTCCTCAAGCAATTCAGTTGACAAACTGAAAGTGATAAAGAAAAACTTTTACAAACTCCGTTTGCTCTTATCGTTGTAAATATGTAAAGCCAGCATTCAAGTTTTCAGCAAAGATTATAACTAACCACATTCACAATAACGCATAGGTCTCAAGTTTACTCATATCAATAGCATAATCAACTAGCGGGCCATAATAATAAATCTTGGATGACAGCACTGTCACATCCTAGTTAGCCATGCATTAGAGTGTTGCATCATGTTTACTCTTTCATCAGAAACCTGAAATGGGGATGACAGAACCCCCAGTCCCCTCTGAATCCAATTAGGGTTTACTAAAAACTTTTTCAATGAACCTGAAATGCCCTTCTAAAATGCCCATCATTTTTGTCTTGGTTCAGAACCTCTGCCAAAAGTGGTGCACATTTTCCTAGGCCAGCTTAGGGTTTTTGAATTAAATCATAAATATTTGAATTTGGGCATTTAAAATTATATAAAATATTTAAATGCTCAAATATCTCCAAACTAAAATGTTTCATGTTGGAAATAATCCAATTATGGACCAGGAGTAGTTTGGTGATTTTAGGAGTAGCCTAAGTATTTTATTTAATTCAACAAAGTTGCAGAGGTATTAAAAAAACAGAAAACAGAAAGAAATGGAAAAAGCTTACCTGGCGCCTGCTCCCGGCCCACCTGCCGGCCCAGCCCAGCGCCGCTCCAGCGAGCTGCTTGCCGGCCAGGCAGGCAGGCAGGTGCCCGACGGCGACCGCAGCGCACGCCACGCACCTGCTCGCCGCCTCGCCGCTCCCCGCGCCCGGTGACGTCGTGGACCGGCCTCCCTCGCTCCCCCGAACCCCCCAGACACCCCCTCTCCTCTCCAGCTCCTCCCCCTCGCGCTCCCCCTCCATGACCGACGCCACCATCGCCGTGCCTTCGTCGTAGCCGTGCTCCCCGCCGCCCGTGCGTCCTCTCATCGTGTCCAGGAGCTCCGCCGCTGTCCACTCCATCGAGCAAGCCGA
>NC_041382.1:679969564-679988551 GCF_002162155.2 Triticum dicoccoides
AGCTGGCTTGCTGCAACAACTCCACCAACCCCTCTTGATAATATGCATGTATGTAGGATCTGATGTAAGTCTTGCTGAGTACCTTTGTACTCATGTTGCTATAATTTACATTTTTACAGAAGACGCTGCAACCCCTTCTGATGGGTTCTACGTAGACGTTGACATCAATGAGTAGGCTAAGGCCCAGGTGGTGATCCTGAGCTTGTGAAGGACCTCGTAGTATAGCTAGGCTTTCCAAGCCTCTTTTATTTTACTAGTTGTCTGTACTCAGACAAGTTACTTCCGCTGCTGGTTTGTATGACTGTATGACTTGAATGCTGGGTCGTGTGACCCGTACCTTTGTGTATGTTATGTATGGCTCTCTGAGCCTTAAATAAAGTACTTGTGTCATAGAGTCATGTTGTGATGCCTTGTTGTATTTGCACATATCGAGCTTATTGTGTGTATGTTTGAAATGCTTGGTATGTGTGGGATCTGACTATCTAGTTGTTTATCCTTAGTAGCCTCTCTTACCGGGAAATGTCTCCTAGTGTTACCTCTGAGCCATGGTAGCTTGCTACTGCTCGGGAACACTTAGGCTGGCCGGCATGTGTCCTTCTTCGTTCCTGTGTCTGTCCCTTCGGGGAAATGTCACGCATTGAGTACCGGAGTCCTGTTAGCCCGCTACAGCCCGGTTTACCGGAGTCCTGCTAGCCCAGTGCTACAGCCCGGACCCACTTGCTGATGATCGACACGTTCGTTGCTGGGTCATGGATGCCTGTCCCTGTAAGTCTGTGCCACTTTGGGTTTACGACTAGTCATGTCAGCCCGGGCTCTTTATCATATGGATGCTAGCGACACTATCATATACGTGAGCCAAAAGGCGCAAACGGTCCCGGGCAAAGGTAAGGCGACACCCGTGGGGTTACCGTGCGTGAGGCCGCAAAGTGATATGAAGTGTTACAAGCTAGATCGATGTGACATCGAGTCGGGGTCCTGACAGCGTTGGCATCAGAGCCGGACTGCCTGTAGGTTCTCCAAGCCAAACCGGTCGATGTTGAGTCTAGAAATTCTTTAGTTATATGTAGGGGAATTGTTTGTGGGTTGGAACGTAAGGCTCTTTTTACTCCTTTATCTTATGACATTCTGATCTGAGTCAGTCTATTCTTCCACCGGGGGTTAAGGAATTAGGATCTATTCTCTCTATCAGGATCACGCGTTACTAATCAGTAGTACCTTATAGGGTTGATGGATACAAGCCTAGTTCAGTTCTTCTACCACGTTATGTTGTTAGGATGGATTCAGAACTTTGATATGATGATGTTGAGTGTGTATGAAATCCTTTGTCAAATGTCTCAAAATCCTTCTTGAGCATTTACAGCTGTTATGCTGCCGAAATTTTGCTAGAAATTCTAATGCCTTTGCATTATGATTGTGCTTTCAGATGGCCACTCGCGACCTTAATCAAGTGGTTCGCCTGACTCGATGCCTAGATGTACCCGGCCATACTGCCATGTTGGTCAGGGTAATGACTGAGGCTGGATACCGTTGGTATCCTGAGTACACGGTCGAAGAGCAATTCCGAGACTTTAATCAAAGCCAGTATCTCTGCACTGTCAGGATATTTCCATCTTATCCTGGGTCCACCGAGCCCCTTCACTGCTCCTATGGACTCGGGGTTACTATTTAGATGGCTGTGCAGGACGCCGCCTACTCTATGATGACCATCATGCGAGTCAGATCTGGTCTATTTCGGGACTCTGATTTCCGGTATATGCCAGGATCACTTCCGGGAGCACAAGGGTATCTCCAGGCTATCTATGCTGACCCCACCCAGGAGGATTCACGGACTCGCACCACTGCTGAGATGCTCGAGGATAAGGACCGTGAAAATCGGGCCTTGAGGTTAGAGCTCTTCAATACCCGTGCTGACCACTTGGCCACATTGACTCGGTTTGCACCGGCGGTGCAAGCTGGATATTCGGATATGCGCGATCTCTATCCTGTGAGATCTGCTTTGCCAGACGTGATGGGTTGGCGTGATGTAGGAGGCATCACCCCACCTCGCGGTCCCCGCAGGCCACCGTCTGTTGGTCCAAGACCTCATCCTAGCCCCTATGGTCCACAAGCTCCGCGAGATCGTCTGTTTCCGGATGATCATGTTGAGATTCCAGGCTATGGAGGTGACTTCTACGAGGACTACTACGGATCGGTCTGAGTTAGTGGTAGTATCACTAGTTCGTGTTAGCTGTGTCGTCTATCGTCCTGCGTGACTCATGGGATATGACCTAGTTTGTATCGCCTTCCGAAGGTGTAGAAAAATAATGTATAGGAGCTTGGAATGCCTCCGATGAGATGTAATCCTCTTTTCACCGTAATAGTACCTTGTTTGGTCTTGTACTAAACCCTGTATGGTGTGTATGACGATGGAATAAAGAAGCAGTTTCTGTATCTACCATGTCATATGGATGATCATCTTGCATTCCGAGTTATTCCTTACATTCTGTATCCTATGTCGGAATTTTATCATCCTGACTAAATCATTGTCTTGTTTACCTAGGATGGTCAACACGCGCACTAACCCTGCTCCCCAAGAGCAGGCCGAAGGCAGCGAAGTCAGGAATGCAAATCTGCCTCATCCTCCTTCCCTAGCCGAGGTTATGATGGAAGCCGAAAGAAACAAGCAGGAGACCAACCGTTTGTTGGAGCGTATTGAACAGAACACGACACACCATCAGAGGACTAACGTGGTGTCACTCAGTGATTTTATCAAGTTACATCCACCCATGTTCCACCACTCCGTCGAGCCTCTCGACGCTGATGATTGGCTTTGCAGTATTTCTCACAAACTGCGTTCCGCGCTGGTAGCGGAGGCTGACAAGGTCACCTTTGCTGCATATCATCTTGAAGGCCCCGCCAGTCTATGGTGGGAGAATTATGGAGCTATGCGCCCAGCGGGCCATGTCACTACTTGGGCTGAATTCAGCGAGGCTTTCCGTGAACATCACATTCCGGAGGGTCTCATGGACCGTAAACATGAGGAATTTTGCAGTTTCACTCAGGGCCGACTCTCTGTGGATGCTTACAGCAGGGAGTTCGGTAACCTCGCACGATATGCAACTGAGGAAGTTTCTACTGATGCCAAGAAGCAAGCAAGGTTCCATAGGGGGCTTAGTCCTGAGCTTCGCCGCAACCTCCGTCTGCATGAGTGCACATCTTTTCAGAAACTTGTTAACAAGGCCATCAGTGCTGAAACTGGTCAGACTGATTATGATGCAACACGCAAGCATGGCCGTGACATGGGTTCCTCATCCGGTGCTGGTCCTCAGAAGCGCCGCGTGTGGGTGCCCAACACCGCCCTGCCACCCAGGTTCACACCGAGGCCATCTTTCCAGGCACCTCGCCCCGTTCAACAGTCTGCACCAGCCAAGCCCTATGGGGGTCCAACCAACAATGCTCCTCCACATACCAGTTCCGTGACTTGTTTCAAGTGTGGGGAATCTGGCCACTATATGCGTGAGTGTCCCCAGACCAACCCCAACCAATCTGCTAAAGCTGTTGGCCGTGGCAAGCCGACAGGGAAAGTGTTCCACGCCAAGCCGGCCACCGCTACACGTGGCCATGTCAACTGTATCTCTGCCGAAGAAGCTCAAGAGGATCCCAACGTTGTTCTCGGTACGCTCCTTGTTAATTGCCACACGGCATTTGTTCTTTTCGATACAGGAGCCTCTCATTCATTTATATCCGAGAACTATGCTCGTCTGCATAACACCGCATTCTGTGACATGCCATCCACTATGGAAATTTCTACTCCTGGTTCTAGATGGCAGACCTCCAGGGTAAGTTATGGAAATGAAATCCAAGTCGACAGACTTGTTTTCCTTGCATCTTTGATAGCTCTCAAATTTTCAGATATTAATATCATTTTGGGTATGGACTGGATGTCAGCTCATCATGCCAAAATTGATTGCTTCTCTAGGACTGTTCAACTCACTCATCCTTCGGGGAAGATAGTCAATGTCTTGACCCGATTAGCCAAGCGACAATTATATTCTCTTAACACCAGCCCTTTGCCAGACCTTGAGGACGTTCCGGTAGTCCGTGACTTCCCGGATGTCTTCCCAGAGGAATTGCCAGGTGTTCCACCTGACAGGGATGTTGAGTTCGTAATAGACCTCATTCCAGGAACCGTTCCGATTGCTAGAAGACCCTATAAGATGGCACCACTAGAACTAGCCGAGCTTAAGAAACAACTCGATGAGTCCTTGAAAAAGGGTTTCATCCGACCTAGTTCATCTCCGTGGGCTTGCCCCGTCCTCTTCGTCAAGAAGAAGGATGGTACGGACCGGATGGTTGTAGATTACCGACCGGTCAATTTGGTCACAATCAAGAACAAATATCCGCTCCCTAGGATCAATGACCTGTATGATCAGCTCGCTGGATCCTCAGTCTTCTCCAAGATGGATTTGAGGTTGGGCTACCATCAAATCAAAATCAGAAATGGGGACATTCCTAAAACGGCCTTTGTTACTCGTTATGGCCAATACGAGTACACCGTCATGTCCTTCGGTTTAACCAACGCTCCAGCCACCTTTTCTCGGTTAATGAACTCAATCTTCATGGAGTATTTGGATAAATTCGTCGTAGTTTATCTCGATGATATACTCATCTACTCCAAGAACGAGGAAGAACATGCCGAACATCTAAGGCTAGTGTTGAAGAAACTTCGAGAGCACCGCCTTTATGCCAAGTTTTCCAAATGTGAATTTTGGTTGTCAGAAGTGACCTATCTGGGTCATGTAATATCTGGTAAAGGTATTGCTATTAACCCTGAGCGAGTTCAAGCCGTCCTTAATTGGACTCCACCTGAATCGGTCAAGCAAGTTTGGAGTTTTCTGGGCTTAGAGAGCTATTGCCGTCGCTTTGTCGAAAACTTCTCCAAAGTTGCTAAACCTCTAACCGAACTCCTCAAGAAAGATAAGAAGTTCGAATGGACTTCACAATGTGAGCACAGCTTTCAGGAACTGAAAAGACGCCTGACTTCTGCTCCCGTACTGGTACCGCCAGACTTCTCCAAGGATTTTGTTATCTACTGCGACGCCTCGCGACAAGGACTAGGTTGCATTCTCATGCAAGATCGACACGTAATTGCTTACGCTTCACGGCAATTGCACCCACATGAGGAGAATTATCCTACTCATGATTTAGAGCTTGCAGCCATAGTCTATGCACTTAAGACCTGGCGACATTACCTCCTCGGTAACCGTTGCGAAATATTCACTGATCACCAAAGTCTGAAGTACATTTTCACCCAACCGGATTTGAATCTCAGGCAAAGACGTTGGGTTGAGTTGATCACAGATTTCGACTTAGGAATAACTTACACCCCAGGGAAAGCCAACGTCATGGCTGATGCGCTAAGTCGTAAATCTTATTGTAACAACCTAATGTTACAACAAAGTCAACCGCTTCTCCATGAGGAATTTCGGAAGCTTAACCTTCACATTGTTCCTCAAGGTTTCCTTTCCACCTTGGTGGCGAAACCTACCCTTACGGACCAGATCGTCAAGGCACAGAAGGTAGATCCGGGAATCTCCCGCATCAAGAGAAACATCAAGAAAGGAATTGCGAATTGTTTCTCCATTAATGATCAAGGGGTCGTATACTTCGGGAATCGACTAGTGGTTCCCAAAGTGCGAAACCTGAGGCGATTGATCCTTAAGGAGGCTCATGAATCTCCCCTCACCATTCATCCTGGTAGTACTAAGATGTATCAGGACCTACGCCAGAGGTTCTGGTGGACTAGGATGAAGAGAGAAATTGCTCAGTATATTGCTAATTGCGACGTCTGTCGTCGTGTAAAAGCAGAGCATCAACGGCCTGCTGGCACCCTTCAACCCTTAGCTATTCCTGAATGGAAATGGGATAAAATTGGTATGGATTTCATTACCGGTTTTCCCAGGACCAAGAGAGGGAATAATGTTATTTTCGTCGTTGTCGATCGTCTTTCCAAAGTAGCCCATTTCCTACCTATTCGTGAGAGTATAACCGCTAGTCAGCTGGCAGACTTATACATCTCCCGAATAGTGTCTCTCCATGGTGTTCCTTTGGAAATTAACTCGGATCGAGGAAATATTTTCACCTCTCGATTTTGGGAAAGTTTCCAAAATGCTATGGGAACCTGTCTCTCCTTTAGGACCGCTTTCCACCCTCAGTCGAGTGGTCAAGTGGAACGCGTCAACCAGATTCTAGAAGACATGCTTCGAGCCTCTGTTATCTCATTCGGAATGGATTGGGAGAAGTGCCTTCCATTTGCCGAATTCGCTTACAACAACAGCTATCAATCTAGCTTGGGTAAAGCCCCTTTTGAAGTTCTCTATGGACGACGGTGTCGAACACCCCTTAACTGGTCAGAGACCGGGGAAAGACAATTCTTTGGCCCGGATATGATTCAGGAAGCAGAAGAACAAGTTCGCATCGTTCGTGAAAAGTTGAAAACAGCCCAATCTCGTCAAAAGAGTCAATATGACCGAAAACATAAGGCTATGACTTTCGAGGTTGACGAGAAGGCTTATCTTCGGGTTACCCCTCTGAAGGGAACCCATCGTTTCGGTATCAAAGGAAAATTGGCTCCTCGTTACATTGGACCTTTTCGCATTCTCGCCAAACGAGGAGAAGTTGCCTACCAGTTGGAACTACCTCCGCACCTCTCCAGAGTCCACGATGTCTTCCACGTTTCTCAACTCAGGCGTTGCTTCTCGGATCCTATCCGTGGAGTGGACCACGAAACGCTTGATCTCCAAGATAATCTTACATATCGAGAGTACCCCATTCGTATCCTCGATCAGGCCGAGCGTACCACTCGACGTCATAATATCAAGTTTCTCAAAGTACAATGGTCGCACCATTCTGAGGATGAAGCAACTTGGGAAAGGGAGGATCGTCTTCGACTTGAGTATTCCGCCTTCTTTCCGGAGGAACCCAAATCTCGGGACGAGATTCTTTTGAGTGGGGGTGAGTTGTCACATCCTAGTTAGCCATGCATTAGAGTGTTGCATCATGTTTACTCTTTCATCAGAAACCTGAAATGGGGATGACAGAACCCCCAGTCCCCTCTGAATCCAATTAGGGTTTACTAAAAACTTTTTCAATGAACCTGAAATGCCCTTCTAAAATGCCCATCATTTTTGTCTTGGTTCAGAACCTCTGCCAAAAGTGGTGCACATTTTCCTAGGCCAGCTTAGGGTTTTTGAATTAAATCATAAATATTTGAATTTGGGCATTTAAAATTATATAAAATATTTAAATGCTCAAATATCTCCAAACTAAAATGTTTCATGTTGGAAATAATCCAACTATGGACCAGGAGTAGTTTGGTGATTTTAGGAGTAGCCTAAGTATTTTATTTAATTCAACAAAGTTGCAGAGGTATTAAAAAAAACAGAAAACAGAAAGAAATGGTAAAAGCTTACCTGGCGCCTGCTCCCGGTCCACCTGCCGGCCCAGCCCAGCGCCGCTCCAGCGAGCTGCTTGCCGGCCAGGCAGGCAGGCAGGTGCCCGACGGCGACCGCAGCGCGCGCCACGCACCTGCTCGCCGCCTCGCCGCTCCCCGCGCCCGGTGACGTCGTGGACCGGCCTCCCTCGCTCCCCCGAACCCCCCAGACACCCCCTCTCCTCTCCAGCTCCTCCCCCTCGCGCTCCCCCGCCATGACCGACGCCACCATCGCCGTGCCTTCGTCGTAGCCGTGCTCCCCGCCGCCCGTGCGTCCTCTCATCGTGTCCAGGAGCTCCGCCGCTGTCCACTCCATCGAGCAAGCCGAGCCCCGAGCGCTCGCAACGCCCGAGTCCACCGCAACGACCTCGCCCGAACCGCCGTCGCCGGAGATCCCCTTCAACGCCGTCGTCGCTCCGGTCCATCTCCGGCCACACCAAGGGCTTCGTCGCACTCACTGTGAGCTTAGCCATCTTCCCCTTCCTTCCGTTCTTGCTCCCGAGCCGTGTAGCGACCTCCCGGAGCTCAACCGCACCCACCGCCGTGGAGCTCGTCGCCGACGTGCTCCCGGTTACCCTCCGACCACTCCACGGTGTCCATCATGCTCACCGTGTCACTTAGCACCTAGCTAGCCACTCCCCGAGCCTCACCGACCCCTCTAGCGTCAAGTTCGTCTTCGGCCGAACCCCGGTGGCCGCCAAAGTCGTTGCCGGCGCCAACTCCGGCCACCCCGACTCCAACGGACTCCACCAAGAGCTGCGGCTTGTCCTCAGCTCCACTCCGGTGGTCTCCGCGACCCATTTGGTGGCCGAAACGGCCAAAACCACTTCCGCCGCCGCGTCGGGCTCGCCGGCGGCTAAACGCCGGTGCAGCCGACCCGGGTTTGACCACGGGTGGGCCCTGGTTGACTCCCTTGAGTCAATGACAGGTGGGGCCCAGCCCTGTTAATTAAACAGGTTTACTTTTAATTAAACTTTAATTAATTTAATCACCCTGACATGCGGGACCCACTGTCAGGTTTGACCCGGACGTGTTCCGTTGACCTGCTGACGTCACACTGACGTCAGGCTGACGCAATAATTGATTTTCTGGAATTATTCTAATATAGGAAATTCCAGAATATAATTTAAACTTCAAAAATTCATAACTTTTATTCTGTAACTCCAAATCAGACAAATTATATATGAAAAATGATCAGAAAAATCCAATCTATCCACCTGTACTATTTTCATGCATGATTAAACAAGTTAACTTGATGTTTAATGCAGAACAAGGAAAAACACTTTAAAGGGCCATGTTTGAGTTTGAAATTTGAATCTTTGATTCAAATTGGTTCAAACCCTTCTGGTCTTAGCTGCATTAGCCCAACACACTCATATTGCTATGTTTCATGCATACATCATATTGTTGCACATTGTTTGGTGATGGTTGTGTATCGGTGTTCTTTGCGGCAGGATCTGCCTCCGAGGAGTATCGTGATTACCCTAACGAAGAACCGTATCAGTGCATCGAACCATCAGGCAAGCAACCAACCATTTGATCATATCGATACAATCCCATGTTCTCGCTCCTGCTCTCTTTTACTGCATTAAGACAACGCGTTTCAAACTGCTGTGTGCTACGGTAGTTGAACCCACTTCCTCTGCATGACCTGTCATTGCCACAGTAACTAGATGAAACTCACTAGCATGTGTAGGAGTTGATTGAGCCATGTGTATGTGTTGTTCCTACCTTGCTATGCCTGCTATGCTTAGAGTCGTGTCAGGTCTGGTTCATCTGGGTGATGGGCTAGAGTGAAATGATTATGTCGGTAATAAGAGTGGTGTGGTGAACACGATTTGGTAAAGGTATCGATGAGAGGCCATGTAGGAGTACATGGTGGGTTGTTTCATTGAAGCCGACCTTAAGCACTGAGATCTGTATGTGTGATTTAAGAATCAGCTACTACCATGCATTGGGCCCGAAACCAATGGACCCTCTCGGCTTCTTATTCACCCTAGTTCTCCGTCCAGGAGTTGCAAGTAGTTTTTGGTGTTTGTAGCCTACTGGAGGCCGTGGACAGCGCTGACCGTAGGGGTGGGCTGTGATGCGGTAGGTACGTGGCCGGGTGTACCGAATACCCGTTAGGTATCTCGGGAACCCTGTTCACATCGTTCGGGGCCGTATGGGAAACCTCGGCCGGACTCCATGCGGATGGAACCTGGATAGGCGATAAACCTGGACTGGAGGCTTAGGTGGTTAGGTAGGTCGTGGCCGACACCCACGTTGGGCTTCCGCTTGAAGGTTGCCGAGTACATGTCGTGTAAACGACGGTAAGTGGTGAGAGCGTGTATGAAGAAGTACACCCCTGCAGGGTTATCATGATCTATTCGAATAGCCGCGTCCACGGTAAAGGACTACTTGGTTGCCTATACAGTTCATAGACAAGTAAATGGAAACTACTAAAAGCCTCAAGATAAGTGTGAGTGCCGAGGATGGCTCTTCCGTAGGAAGACGGAGGTGGATCCTCGGTAGTGTATTGAATTGGTGAGTAGTGGACTCGTGTGCGCAAAACCATTTCGAGTTGGAGTCTCGTAGGTTAGCCTAGCCAAGAGTCAAAGCTGGCTTGCTGCAACAACTCCACCAACCCCTCTTGATAATATGCATGTATGTAGGATCTGATGTAAGTCTTGCTGAGTACCTTTGTACTCATGTTGCTATAATTTACATTTTTACAGAAGACGCTGCAACCCCTTCTGATGGGTTCTACGTAGACGTTGACATCAATGAGTAGGCTAAGGCCCAGGTGGTGATCCTGAGCTTGTGAAGGACCTCGTAGTATAGCTAGGCTTTCCAAGCCTCTTTTATTTTACTAGTTGTCTGTACTCAGACAAGTTACTTCCGCTGCTGGTTTGTATGACTGTATGACTTGAATGCTGGGTCGTGTGACCCGTACCTTTGTGTATGTTATGTATGGCTCTCTGAGCCTTAAATAAAGTACTTGTGTCATAGAGTCATGTTGTGATGCCTTGTTGTATTTGCACATATCGAGCTTATTGTGTGTATGTTTGAAATGCTTGGTATGTGTGGGATCTGACTATCTAGTTGTTTATCCTTAGTAGCCTCTCTTACCGGGAAATGTCTCCTAGTGTTACCTCTGAGCCATGGTAGCTTGCTACTGCTCGGGAACACTTAGGCTGGCCGGCATGTGTCCTTCTTCGTTCCTGTGTCTGTCCCTTCGGGGAAATGTCACGCATTGAGTACCGGAGTCCTGTTAGCCCGCTACAGCCCGGTTTACCGGAGTCCTGCTAGCCCAGTGCTACAGCCCGGACCCACTTGCTGATGATCGACACGTTCGTTGCTGGGTCATGGATGCCTGTCCCTGTAAGTCTGTGCCACTTTGGGTTTACGACTAGTCATGTCAGCCCGGGCTCTTTATCATATGGATGCTAGCGACACTATCATATACGTGAGCCAAAAGGCGCAAACGGTCCCGGGCAAAGGTAAGGCGACACCCGTGGGGTTACCGTGCGTGAGGCCGCAAAGTGATATGAAGTGTTACAAGCTAGATCGATGTGACATCGAGTCGGGGTCCTGACAAGCACTTTCTCAAAACAATCATAATATGATATAACAAGATGGTATCTCGCTAGCCCTTTCTGAGACCGCAAAACATAAATGCAGAGCACCTTTAAAGACCAAGGACTGACTAGACATTGTAATTCATGGTAAAAGAGATCCAGTCAAGTCATACTCAATGTAAACTAACAGTAATGAATGCAAATGACAGTGGTGCTCTCTAACTGGTGCTTTTCAATAAGAGGATGATGACTCAGCATAAAAGTAAATAGATAGGCCCTTCACAGATGGAAGCAGGGATTTCTAGAGGTGCCAGAGCTCGGTTTGAAACAGAGGTGAATAATATTTTGAGCGGTATACTTTCATTGTCAACATAACAACCAAGAGATGGCGATATCTTCCATGCTACACACATTATAGGCGGTTCCCAAACAGAATGGTAAAGTTTAGACTCCCCCTTCCACAAACAAGCATCAATCCATGGCTTGCTCGAAACAACGAGTGCCTCCAACTAACAAGAATCCTAGGGGGAGTTTTGTTTGCAATTATTTTGATTTGATTTACATAAAGCATGGGATTGGGCATCCCGGTGACCAGCCATTTCCTCGTGAGTGAGGAGCGGAGTCCACTCCTCTTGAGAATAACCCGCCTAACATGGAAGATACAGACAACCCTAGTTGATACATGAGCTATTAGAGCATACAAAACAGGATATTTATTTGAAGGTTTAGAGTTTGGCACATACAAATTTACTTGGAACGGAAGGTAGATACCGTATATAGGCAGGTATAGTGGACTCATATGGAATAACTTTGGGGTTTAAGGGATTGGATGCACAAGCAGTATTCCCGCTTAGTATAGGTGAAGGCTAGCAAAAGACTGGGAAGCGACCAGCTAGAGAGCGACAACAGTCATGAACATGCATTAAAATTAATCAACACCGAATGCAACCATGAGTAGGATATAATCCACCATGAACATAAATATCGTGAAGGCTATGTTGATTTTGTTTCAACTACATGCGTGAACGTGCGCCAAGTCAAGTCACTTAAATCATTCACAGGAGGATACCACCCTATCATACCACATCATAACTATCTCAATAGCATGTTGGCACGCAAGCTAAACCATTATAACTCATAGCTAATCAAGCATGGCACAAAAAACTATGATCTCTAATTGTCATTGCAAACATGTTTATTCATAATAGGCCGAATCAAGAACGACGAAATAATCATATTTACAAAAACAAAAGAGGTCGAGTTCATACCAGCCTTTCTCATCTCAGTCAGTCCATCATATATCGTCATGATTGCCTTTCACTTGCATGACTGAACAATGTGAATAATAATAATAGTGTGTGTGCATTGGACTAAGCTGGAATCTGCAAGCATTCAATAAACAGGAGAAGACAAGGCAATATGGGCTCTTTTGTCAAATCAACAATAATGCATATAAGAGCCACTTCAACAATTTAATTATGGTCTTCTCCTATCGACCCCCAAAGAAAAGAAAAGAAATAAAACTATTTACACGGGAAAGCTCCCAACAAGTAAAAAGAAGAACATGAAATATTTTTGGGTTTTCTTTTTAATTACTACTACAAGCATGGAAATTAAACTGATTAAAAGCTACAACTAATTTTTTTGGTTTTTCTTAAGGTTTACTAAACACACAAGAAGAAAGCATAAAAAAGGAAATAAACTAGCATGGATGATACAATGAAAAAGCATGAGCACTGACATCTAGCAATGAGTGTGTCAACATAAATGTAATGTCGGTGGGAAATACATACTCCCCCAAGCTTAGGCTTTTGGCATAAGTTGGTCTATGGCCACGGATGGCCTGGCGGATATCCATAATAGTAGTTGGGGTCATACTGCGATGCAGTGGCTATCGCCTGCTGAGCTGCAGTGTGGCGACGAGCGGCCTCCTCTCTCCTCTCGTACTCACCTGCCTCCTCTCTGGTAATAGTATATCTTCCTCTTTCCTGATAATCAAAGAAGGCAGGAGCAGGCAGAGTAATACGGACAACACGACATCTATCAAAGATTAGTCGATACTGGAGAGGTGATTCGTTCCTCTCGACAAACTGGTGGTGAACCATAGCATTAAAGTCTAGGTAAGCAGCAGGTAATTCAACATCATCTTCACATATGGCTACACCAAGAAAATTAGCTATGCAGGTTGCATAAATTCCACCAAAGAAATCTCCATTAAGTATATTTAGATGCAACCTACGTGCAACAATGGCTCCCAAATTATATGATTTGTCTCCTAACACAGTACTCCTAAGAATACTGAGGTCAGGGACACACATGTGACATGCTTCATCTTTACCATTTATGCATCCACCTATGAAGAGAGCAAAATAATGTATAGCTGGAAAGTGAATGCTCCCTATGGTAGCTTGTGTAATATCTCTAGATTCTCCTATAGCTATGCTAGCAAGAAAATCTCTAAATTCAGATTTGCGAGGATCCCTTATACTACCCCATTGTGGAAGTTTGCAAGCAGTGGTAAAATCCTCTAAGTTCATAGTGTAAGATTTATCATAAAGATCAAACAGGACAGTTGGAGAATTACGTGAAGTTGAAAATTCAAACCTCCTCACAAAGGTACTGGTGAGGTTGTGATACTGGTTGCACTTCTCTTCCTCGAAGCTCACGAGATCAGCGTTACGCAAATATGAGTTGAATTCTTCCTTAATTCCCGCTTAAAGTTCTCAGAAGGCCATTCACAAGGACGCACTGGAGCGTCTCTTGGTGGCTCGTCATCAGCATCACGCATTGCAAGCCTGGGTCCTTGCTTCCTTGAAGAACCACGTTGGAACATTTTCCTAAGCATATTTCTTCCTCTGAAAAATTCTGAAATTTTTTAGTAACTTCAAAATAAAAGTAAACCAAACTCAATAATATTGATAGCAACTACTCCTACAAGTGCCTAGAACCTATATCATGCATCAAAACTACTTGGAACCATATAAATTTGACATGCAAGCTCAAGAACAGGGTCACCTAAGCAGCAAAAATTTGCAATGAATAAAGCACTAGAACAAAGACTAATTGGACCAATGGAGGAGTCTCATACCAAGGAACAATCTCCTCAAGCAGTTTTGTGAGAGGTGCTTTGAGCAAGGAGATCGAAAATGGCACAAAAGTAAGCTGGAACTCGTGCTTGAGCTGGATATTCATGTTTGGGGGAGGAAGAAGGAGTGTATGGGTGAAAGGATAAGTGGAGGAGGGCCATCGTCGGCCCACGAGGCAGGGGGCGCGCCCTCCACCATCGTGGGCAGGTGGTTGGCCCCCTGCTGTGTTCTTTGTGCCAAATATTCTCAAATATTCTGGAAACAATAATATTTAAATTTCAGGGCATTTGCAGAAATTTTATTTTCGAGGTATTTTTATATTGCACGGATAATCAGATAACAGACAGAAAAATATTTATTTTTATTTTATTTAATATAAATAACAGAAAGTAAAAGTGGGGTACAGAAGGTTGTGCCTTCTAGTTTCATCCATCTCATGATCATCAAAAGGAATCCACTAACAAGGTTGATCAAGTCTTGTTAACAAACTCATTCCGAATAACATGGAACCGGAGAAATTTCGAATAACACTATGTGACCCCAACGGGGATATGCAACTCCCCAATAATAAGAATATCATATTTCTTCTTGATAGTAGGAAGAGGAAATTCAAAACCTCCAAATATAATCGATGGAATTTTCCCAATAGAGTTGATACTATAAACTTGAGGTTGTTTCCTCGAAGATGTACCTTATGCTCATTACCATTAACATGAAAAGTGACATTGCCTTGCAATCAATAACAGCCCCTGCAGTATTCAAAAAGGGTCTTCCAAGAATAATAGACATACTGTCGTCCTCGGGAATATCAAGAATAACAAAGTCTGTTAAAATAGTAACATTTTCAACTACAACAGGCACATCCTCACAAATACCGACAGGTATAGCAGTTGATTTATCAGCCATTTGCAAAGATATTTCAGTAGGTGTCAACTTATTCAAATCAAGTCTACGATATAAAGAGAGAGGCATAACACTAACACCGGCTCCAAGATCACATAAAGCAGTTTTAACATAATTTCTTTTAATGGAGCATGGTATAGTTGGTACACCGGGATCTCCAAGTTTCTTTGGTATTCCACCCTTAAAAGTGTAATTAGCAAGCATGGTGGAAATTTCAGCTTCCGATATATTTCTTTTATTTGTCATAATATCTTTCATGTACTTAGCATAAGGATTGGTTTTGAGCATATCAGTTAATCGCATACGCAAAAAGATAGGTCTAATCATTTCAGCAAAGCGCTCAAAATCCTCATCATCCTTTTTCTTGGATGGTTTGGGAGGAAAAGGCATGGGTTTCTGAACCCATAGTTCTCTTTCTTTACCATGTTTCCTAGCAACAAAGTCTTTCTTATCATAACATTGATTCTTTGATTGTGGGTTATCATGATCAATAGTAGGTTCAATTTCTATGTCATTATCATTACTAGGTTGAGCATCATTATGAACATTATCATTAACATTATCACTAGTTTCAGGTTCATTCCCAGATTGAGTTTCAGCATCAGAAATAGAAATATCATTTGGATTCTCAGGCGTTTCAGTAATAGGTTCACTAGAAGCATGCACAGTCCTATCATTTTTCGTTTTCTTCTTTTTAGAAGAACTAGGTACATCTATACTATTTCTCTGAGAATCTTGCTCAATTCTCTTAGGGTGGCCTTCAGGATACAAAGGTTCCTGAGTCATTCTACCACCTCGAGTCATAAATCTAACATCATTATCATCATTCTTGCTATTCAATTCATTGAGCGACTCATTTTGTGCTTTAAGTACTTGTTCTACTTGAGTGGTAACCATAGAAGCATGTTTACTAATAAGTTTAAGTTCACCTTTAACATTAGCCATATAATCACCCAAGTGTTCAAGCATATTTGAATTGTATTTCAATTGTCTACCAAAATAAGCATTAAAGTCTTCTTGCTTAGCCATAAATTTATCAAACTCATCTAAGCATGGGCTAGCAAATTTAGTAAATGGGATTTCAGCTTTATCATATCTATAGAGAGAATTTACCTTTACTACTTGTGTCGGGTTATCAAGATCATGAGTTTCTTCAATAGGTAATGGATTAAGAACATATGTTTCTTTCAATAGGCGGTAAATTAAGACCATGTATTTCTTTAATAGGAGGTAAATTCTTAACATCTTCAGCTTTAATACCTTTTTCTTTCATAGATTTCTTTGCCTCTTGCATATCTTCAGGACTGAGAAATAGAATACCCCTCTTCTTCGGAGTTGGTTTAGGAATAGGCTCAGGAATTGGCTCCGGAGGTGTCCAATTATTTTCATTTGTCAACATATTATTCAATAGAATTTCAGGTTCATCCATTGTTCTTTCCCTGAAAATAGAAACAGCACAACTATCCAGGTAATCTCTGGAGGCATCGCTTAGTCCATTATAAAAGATATCAAGTATTTCATTTTTCTTAAGAGGATGATCAGGCAAAGCATTAAGTAATTGGAGAAGCCTCCCCCAAGCTTGTGGGAGACTCTCTTCTTCAATTTGCACAAAATTATATATATCCCTTAAAGCAGCTTGTTTCTTATGAGCAGGGAAATATTTAGCAGAGAAGTAATAAATCATATCCTGGGGACTACGCACACAACCAGGATCAAGAGAATTAAACCATGTCTTAGCATGACCCTTTAATGAGAACGGAAATATTTTAAGGATATAAAAGTAGCGAGTTCTCTCATCTTTAGTGAACAGGGTAGCTATATCATTCAATTTAGTAAGATGTGCCACAACAGTTTCAGATTCATAACCATGAAAAGGATCATATTCAACCAAAGTAATTATATCAGGATCAACAGAGAATTCATAATCCTTATCAGTAACAAAGATAGGTGAAGTAGCAAAAGCAGGGTCAGGTTTCATTCTAGCATTTAGAGATTGCTTAGTCCATTTAGCTAATAACCTTTTGAGTTCATTTCTATTTTTGCAAGCTAAAATAGCTAAAGAAGCTTCTTGATCAAAAACATAACCCTTAGGAATAACAAGTGACTTCATCATCACTTTCATCAGTATCATCAGATTCAATATTTTCAATTTCTATAGCCCTAGCAAGTTGTTCATCAAGAAAATCACTAAGTGGCATAGTAGTATCAGGCATAAAGGTAGTTTCATCATAAGTATCATGCATAGCAGAAGTGACATCATCAATAACATGCGACATATCAGAACGAATAGCAGAAGCAGGTGTAGGTGTCGCAAGCATACTCAAAACAAAAGGTGAATCAAGTGCAGAGCTAGATGGCAGTTCCTTACCTCCCCTCGTAGTTGAGCGATAGATCTTGGTTTTTGGATCTCTCAAGTTCTTCATAATGATAAGCAGATATATATCCCAAGTGACTCAAAGAATAGAGTTATGCTCCCCGGCAACGACACCAGAAAATAGTCTTGATAACCCACAAGTATAGGGGATCGCAACAGTTTTCGAGGGTAAAGTATTCAACCCAAATTTATTGATTCGACACAAGGGGAGCCAAAGAATACTCTCAAGTATTAGCAGCTGAGTTGTCAATTGAACAACACCTGGAAACTTAGTATCTGCAGCAAAGTATTTAGTAGCAAAATAATATGATAGTGGTAGTAACGGTAACAAAAGGTAACAGTAGTAAAAGTAATGTTTTTGGTATTTTGTACTGATGATAGCAATAGCAACGGAAAAGTAAATAAGCGAAGAACAATATATGGAAAGTGAAGGAAATATGCCCTAGAGGCAATAATAAAGTTATTATTTATTTCCTTATATCATGATAAATGTTTATTATTCATGCTAGAATTGTATTAACCGGAAACATAATACATGTGTGAATACATAGACAAACTTAGTGTCACTAGTATGCCTCTACTTGACTAGCTCGTTAATCAAAGATGGTTATGTTTCCTAACCATGAACAAGGTGTTGTTATTTGATTAACGAGGTCACATCATTAGTTGAATGATCTGATTGACATGACCCATTCCATTAGCTTAGCACCCGATCGTTTAGTATGTTGCTATTGCTTTCTTCATGACTTATACATGTTCCTATGACTATGAGATTATGCAACTCTCGTTTGTCGGAGGAACACTTTGTGTGCTACCAAACGTCACAAGGTAACTGGGTGATTATAAAGGAGCTCTACAGGTGTCTCCAATGGTAGATGTTGGGTATCGTATTTCGAGAATAGGATTTGTCACTCCGATTGTCGGAGAGGTATCTCTGGGCCCTCTCGGTAATGCACATCACATAAGCCTTGCAAGCATTGCAACTAATGAGTTAGTTGTGGGATGATGTATTACGAAACGAGTAAAGAGACTTGCCAGTAACGAGATTGAACTAGGTATTGGATACCGACGATCGAATCTCGGGCAAGTAACATATCGATGACAAAGGGAACAACGTATGTTGTTATGCGGTCTGACCGATAAAGATCTTCGTAGAATATGTAGGAGCCAATATGGGCATCTAGGTCCCACTATTGGTTATTCACCGGAGACGTGTCTCGGTCATGTCTACATTGTTCTTGAACCGTAGGGTCCGCACGCTTAACGTTACGATGACAGTTATTATGAGTTTATGCATTTTGATGTACTGAAGATTGTTCGGAGTCCCGGATGTGATCATGGACATGACGAGGAGTCTCGAAATGGTCGAGACATAAATATTGATATATTGGAAGCCTATGTTTGGATATCGGAAGTGTTCCGGGTGAAATCGGGATTTTACCGGAGTACCGGGAGGTTACCGGAACCCCCCGGGAACTATATGGGCCTTAGTGGGCTTTAGTGTAAAGGAGAAAGGGGCAGCCCAAGGTGGCCGCGCGCCTCCCCCTCCCCTAGTCCTATTAGGACAAGGAGAGGTGGACGGCCCCCTCTCTC
>NC_041382.1:679988868-680019800 GCF_002162155.2 Triticum dicoccoides
AATCCTATTCCAACTAGGATTGGGGGAGAATCCTACTCCCAGAGAGAGTAGGACTCCCTTGGCGCGCCCTCCTTGGCCGGCCACCCCCTCCCCCTTGGCTCCTTTATATACGGAGGCAGGGGGCACCCTAGGACACACAAGTTGATCCTTGAGATCGTTCCTTAGCCGTGTGCGGTGCCCCCTGCCACCATATTCCACCTCGATCATATTTACGCGGTGCTTAGGCGAAGCCCTGCGATAGTAGAACATCAAGATCATCACCACACTGTCGTGCTGACGGAACTCCTCCCCGATGCTTTGCTGGATCGGAGCCCGGGGATCGTCATCGAATTGTACGTGTGCCAAGAACTCGGAGGTGCCGGAGTAACGGTGCTTGGACCGGTCGGATCGGGAAGACGTACGACTACTTCCTCTACGTTGCGTCAACGCTTCCGCAGTCGGTCTGCGTAGGTACGTAGACAACACTCTCCCCTCTCGTTGCTATGCATCACCATGATCTTGCGTGTGCGTAGGAAATTTTTTGAAATTACTGCGTTCCCCAACAGTGGCATCCGAGCCTAGGTTTTATATGTTGATGTTATATGCACGAGTAGAACACAAGTGAGTTGTGGGCGATATAAGTCATACTGCCTACCAGCATGTCATACTTTGGTTCAGCAGTATTGTTGGACGAGACAACCCGGACCAACATTACGCGTACGCTTACGCGAGACCGGTTCCCCCGACGTGCTTTGCACATAGGTGGCTTGCGGGCGACTGTCTCTCCAACTTTAGTTGAACCGAGTATGGCTATGCCCGGTCCTTGCGAAGGTTAAAACGGAGTCTATTTGACAAATTATCGTTGTGGTTTTGATGCGTAGGTGAGATTGGTTCTTGCTTAAGCCCGTAGCAGCCACGTAAAACTTGCAACAACAAAGTAGAGGACGTCTAACTTGTTTTTGCAGGGCATGTTGTGATGTGATATGGTCAAGGCATGATGATGAATTTTATTGTATGAGATGATCATGTTTTGTAACCGAGTTATCGGCAACTAGCAGGAGCCATATAGTTGTCGCTTTATTGTATGCAATGCAATCGCGATGTAATGCTTTACTTTATCACTAAGCGGTAGCGATAGTCGTAGAAGCATAAGATTGGCAAGACGACAACGATGCTACGATGGAAGATCAAGGTGTCGCGCCGGTGACGATGGTGATCATGACGGTGCTTCGGAGATGGAGATCACAGGCACAAGATGATGATGGCCATATCATATCACTTATATTGATTGCATGTGATGTTTATCTTTTATGCATCTTATCTTGCTTTGATTGACGGTAGCATTATAAGATCATCTCCCACTAAATTATCAAGAAGTGTTCTCCCTGAGTATGCACCGTTGCCAAAGTTCGTCGTGCCCAGACACCACGTGATGATCGGGTGAGATAAGCTCTACGTCCATCTACAACGGGTGCAAGCCAGTTTTTGCACACGCAGAATACTCAGGTTAAACTTGACGAGCCTAGCATATGCAGATATGGCCTCGGAATACGGAGACCGAAAGGTCAAGCGTGAATCATATAGTAGATATGATCAACATAACGATGTTCACCATTGAAAACTACTCCATCTCACGTGATGATCGGTTATGGTTTAGTTGATTTGGATCACGTGATCACTTAGAGGATTAGAGGGATGTCTATCTAAGTGGGAGTTCTTAAGTAATTTGATTAATTGAACTTAAACTTATCATGAACTTAGTACCTGATAGTATCTTGCTTGTTTATGTTGATCGTAGATAGATGGCTCATGCTGTTGTTCCGTTGAATTTTAATGCGTTCCTTGAGAAAGCAAAGTTGAAAGATGATGGTAGCAATTACACGGACTGGGTCCGTAACTTGAGGATTATCCTCATTGATGCTCAGAAGAATTACGTCCTGGAAGCACCGCTAGGTGCCAGGCCTGCTGCTGGAGCAACACCAGATGTTATGAACGTCTGGCAGAGCAAAGCTGATGACTACTCGATAGTTTAGTGTGCCATGCTTTACGGCTTAGAATCGGGACTTCAACGACGTTTTGAACGTCATGGAGCATATGAGATGTTCCAGGAGTTGAAGTTAATATTTCAAGCAAATGCCCGGATTGAGAGATATGAAGTCTCCAATAAGTTCTATAGCTGCAAGATGGAGGAGAACAGTTCTGTCAGTGAGCATATACTCAAAATGTCTGGGTATAATAATCACTTGATTCAGATGGGAGTTAATCTTCCAGATGATTGCGTCATTGACAGAATTCTCCAATCACTGCCACCAAGCTACAAGAGCTTCATGATGAACTATAATATGCAAGGGATGAATAAGACTATTCCCGAGCTCTTCGCAATGCTGAAAGCCGCGGAGGTAGAAATCAAGAAGGAGCATCAAGTGTTGATGGTTAACAAGACCACTAGTTTCAAGAAAAAGGGCAAAGGGAAGAAGAAGGGGAACTTCAAGAAGAACGGCAAGCAAGTTGCTGCTCAGGAGAAGAAACCCAAGTCTGGACCTAAGCCTGAAACTGAGTGCTTCTACTGCAAGCAGACTGGTCACTAGAAGCGGAATTGCCCCAAGTATTTGGCGGATAAGAAGGATGGCAAGGTGAACAAAGGTATATGTGATATACATGTTATTGATGTGTACCTTACTAGAGCTCGCAGTAGCACCTGGGTATTTGATACTGGTTCTGTTGCTAATATTTGCAACTCGAAACAGGGACTACGGATTAAGCGAACACTAGCAAAGGACGAGGTGGCGATGCGCGTGGGAAATGGTTCCAAAGTCGATGTGATCGCGGTCGGCACGCTACCTCTACATCTACCTTCGGGGTTAGTATTAGACCTAAATAATTGTTATTTGGTGCCTGCGTTGAGCATGAACATTATATCTGGATCTTGTTTGATGCGAGATGGTTATTCATTTAAATCAGAGAATAATGGTTGTTCTATTTATATGAGTAATATCTTTTATGGTCATGCACCTTTGAAGAGTGGTCTATTTTTGATGAATCTCGATAGTAGTAATGCACATATCCATAATGTTGAAGCCAAAAGATGCAGAGTTGATAATGATAGTGCAACTTATTTGTGGCACTGCCGTTTAGGTCATATCGGTATAAAGCGCATGAAGAAACTCCATACTGATGGACTTTTGGAACCACTTGATTATGAATCACTTGGTACTTGCGAACCGTGCCTCATGGGCAAGATGACTAAAACACCATTCTCCGGTACTATGGATAGAGCAACAGATTTGTTGGAAATCATACATACAGATGTATGTGGTCCGATGAATATTGAGGCTCGTGACGGATATCGTTATTTTCTCACCTTCACAGATGACTTAAGCAGATATGGGTATATCTACTTAATGAAACATAAGTCTGAAACATTTGGAAAGTTCAAAGAATTTCAGAGTGAAGTTGAAAATCATCGTAACAAGAAAATAAAGTTTCTACGATCTGATCGTGGAGGAGAATATTTGAGTTACGAGTTTGGTGTACATTTGAAAAATTGTGGAATAGTTTCGCAACTCACGCCACCTGGAACACCACAGCGTAATGGTGTTTCCGAACGTCGTAATCGTACTTTACTAGATATGGTGCGATCTATGATGTCTCTTACTGATTTACCGCTATCGTTTTGGGGTTATGCTTTAGAGACGGCCGCATTCACGTTAAATAGGGCACCATCAAAATCCGTTGAGACAACGCCTTATGAACTATGGTTTGGCAAGAAACCAAAGTTGTCGTTTCTTAAAGTTTGGGGCTGCGATGCTTATGTGAAAAAGCTTCAACCTGAAAAGCTCGAACCCAAATCGGAGAAATGTGTCTTCATAGGATACCCAAAGGAGACTGTTGGGTACACCTTCTATCACAGATCCGAAGGCAAGACATTCGTTGCTAAGAATGGATCCTTTCTAGAGAAGGAGTTTCTCTCGAAAGAAGTGAGTGGGAGGAAAGTAGAACTTGACGAGGTAACTGTACCTGCTCCCTTATTGGAAAGTAGTACATCACAGAAAACTGTTTCTGCGACACCTATACCAATTAGTGAGGAAGCTAATGATGATGATCATGAAACTTCAGGACAAGATACTACTGAACCTCGTAGATCAACTAGAGCGAGATCCGCACCAGAGTGGTACGGTAATCCTGTTCTGGAAATCATGCTGCTAGATCATCATGAACCTACGAACTATGAAGAAGCGATGGTGAACCCAGATTCCGCAAAGTGGCTTGAAGCCATGAAATCTGAGATGGGATCCATGTATGAGAACAAAGTATGGACTTTGGTTGACTTGCCCGATGATCGGCAAGCAATTGAGAATAAATGGATCTTCAAGAAGAAGACAGACGCTGATGGTAATGTTACTGTCTACAAAGCTCGACTTGTCGCAAAAGGTTTTCGACAAGTTCAAGGGATTGACTACGATGAGACCTTCTCACCCGTAGCGATGCTTAAGTCTGTCCGAATCATGTTAGCAATTGCCGCATTTTATGATTATGAAATTTGGCAGATGGATGTCAAAACTGCATTCCTGAATGGATTTCTGGAAGAAGAGTTGTATATGATGCAACCAGAAGGTTTTGTCGATCCAAAGGGAGCTAACAAAGTGTGCAAGCTCCAGCGATCCATTTATCGACTGGTGCAAGCCTCTTGGAGTTGGAATAAACGCTTTGATAGTGTGATCAAAGCATTTGGTTTTATACAGACTTTTGGAGAAGCCTGTATTTACAAGAAAGTGAGTGGGAGCTCTGTAGCATTTCTGATATTATATGTGGATGACATATTACTAATTGGAAATGATATAGAATTTCTGGATAGCATAAAGGCATACTTGTATAAGAGTTTTTCAATGAAAGACCTCGGTGAAGCTGCTTACATATTAGGCATTAAGATCTATAGAGATAGATCAAGATGCTTAATTGGACTTTCACAAAGCACATACCTTGACAAAGTTTTGAAGAAGTTCAAAATGGATCAAGCAAAGAAAGGGTTCTTGCCTGTGTTACAAGGTGTGAAGTTGAGTAAGACTCAATGCCCGACCACTGCAGAAGATAGAGAGAAAATGAAAGATGCTCCCTATGCTTCAGCCATAGGCTCTATCATGTATGCAATGCTGTGTACCAGACCTGATGTGTGCCTTGCTATAAGTTTAGCAGGGAGGTACCAAAGTAATCCAGGAGTGGATCACTGGACAGCGGTCAAGAACATCCTGAAATACCTGAAAAGGACTAAGGATATGTTTCTTGTATATGGAGGTGACAAAAAGCTCATCGTAAAAGGCTACGTTGATGCGAGCTCTGACACTGATCTGGACGATTCTAAATCGCAAACCGGATACGTGTTTACATTAAACGGTGGAGCTGTCAGTTGGTGCAGTTCTAAACAAAGCGTCGTAGCGGGATCTACATGTGAAGCGGAGTACATAGCTGCTTCGGAAGCAGCGAACGAAGGAGTCTGGATGAAGGAGTTCATATCCGATCTAGGTGTCATACCTAGTGCATCGGGTCCAATGAAAATCTTTTGTGACAATACTGGTGCAATTGCCTTGGCAAAGGAATCCAGATTTCACAAGAGGACCAAGCACATCAAGAGACGCTTCAATTCCATCCGGGATCTAGTCCAGGTGGGATACATAGAGATTTGCAAGATACATACGGATCTGAATGTTGCAGACCCGTTGACTAAGCCTCTTCCACGAGCAAAACATGATCAGCACCAAGGCTCCATGGGTGTTAGAATCATTACTGTGTAATCTAGATTATTGACTCTAGTGCAAGTGGGAGACTGAAGGAAATATGCCCTAAAGGCAATAATAAAGTTATTATTTATTTCCTTATATCATGATAAATGTTTATTATTCATGCTAGAATTGTATTAACCGGAAACATAATACATGTGTGAATACATAGACAAACTTAGTGTCACTAGTATGCCTCTACTTGACTAGCTCGTTAATCAAAGATGGTTATGTTTCCTAACCATGAACAAGGTGTTGTTATTTGATTAACGAGGTCACATCATTAGTTGAATGATCTGATTGACATGACCCATTCCATTAACTTAGCACCCGATCGTTTAGTATGTTGCTATTGCTTTCTTCATGACTTATACATGTTCCTATGACTATGAGATTATGCAACTCCCGTTTGCCGGAGGAACACTTTGTGTGCTACCAAACGTCACAACGTAACTGGGTGATTATAAAGGAGCTCTACAAGTGTCTCCAATGGTAGATGTTGGGTTGGCGTATTTCGAGAATAGGATTTGTCACTCCGGTTGTCGGAGAGGTATCTCTGGGCCCTCTCGGTAATGCACATCACATAAGCCTTGCAAGCATTGCAACTAATGAGTTAGTTGCGGGATGATGTATTACGGAACGAGTAAAGAGACTTGCCAGTAACGAGATTGAACTAGGTATTGGATACCGACGATCGAATCTCGGGCAAGTAACATATCGATGACAAAGGGAACAACGTATGTTGTTATGCGGCCTGACCGATAAAGATCTTCGTAGAATATGTAGGAGCCAATATGGGCATCCAGGTCCCGCTATTGGTTATTGACCGGAGACGTGTCTCGGTCATGTCTACATTGTTCTCGAACCATAGGGTCCGCACGCTTAACGTTACGATGACAGTTATTATGAGTTTATGCATTTTGATGTACCGAAGATTGTTCGGAGTCCTGGATGTGATCATGGACATGACGAGGAGTCTCGAAATGGTCGAGACATAAAGATTGATATATTGGAAGCCTATGTTTGGATATCGGAAGTGTTCCGGGTGAAATCGGGATTTTACCGGAGTAACGGGAGGTTACCGGAACCCCCCAGGAACTATATGGGCCTTAGTGGGCTTTAGTGGAAAGGAGAAAGGGGCAGCCCAAGGTGGCCACGCGCCTCCCCCTCCCCTAGTCCTATTAGGACAAGGAGAGGTGGCCGGCCCCCTCTCTCTCTTTCCCCCCCTCGAGGAATCCTATTCCAACTAGGATTGGGGGGGGGGGGAATCCTACTCCCAGAGGGAGTAGGACTCCCTTGGTGCGCCCTCCTTAGCCGGCCGCCCCCTCCCCCTTGGCTCCTTTATATATGGAGGCAAGGGGGCACCCTAGGACACACAAGTTGATCCTTGAGATCGTTCCTTAGCCGTGTGCGGTGCCCCCTGCCACCATATTCCACCTCGATCATATTGTAGCGGTGCTTAGGCGAAGCCCTGCGGCAGTAGAACATCAAGATCGTCACCACGCCGTCGTGCTGACGGAACTCCTCCCCGACGCTTTGCTGGATCGGAGCCCGGGGATCGTCATCGAGCTGTACGTGTGCCAAGAACTCGGAGGTGCCGGAGTAACGGTGCTTGAATCGGTCGGATCGGGAGGACGTACGACTACTTCCTCTATGTTGCGTCAACGCTTCCGCAGTCGGTCTGCGTAGGTACATAGACAACACTCTCCCCTCTCGTTGCTATGCATCACCATGATCTTGCGTGTGCGTAGGAAATTTTTTGAAATTACTGCGTTCCCCAACAGAAAGCTCGTAGGCAATGGATCGGTGATGGAGAATTATGCCGGATGCGATTCATCATGTAACAATCACAACCTAGGGTGACACAGAACTAGTTCCAGTTCGTCAATGTAATGTAGGCATGTATTCTGAATATAGTCATACGTGCTTATGGAAAAGAACTTGCATGACATCTTTTGTCCTACCCTCCCGTGGCAGCGGGGTCCTTACGGAAACTAAGGGATATTAAGGCCTCCTTTTAATAGAGAACCGGAACAAAGCATTAACACATAGTGAATACATGAACTCCTCAAACTACGGTCATCACCGGTAAGTATCCCGATTATTGTCACTTCGGGGTTAACGGATCATAACACATAATAGGTGACTATAGACTTGCAAGATAGGATCAAGAACACTCACATATTGATGAAAACATAATAGGTTCAGATCTGAAATCATGGCACTCGGGCCCTAGTGACAAGCATTAAGCATAGCAAAGTCATAGCAACATCAATCTCAGAACATAGTGGACACTAGGGATCAAACCCTAACAAAACTAACTCAATTACATGATAGATCCCATCCAACCCATCACCGTCCAGCAAGCCTACGATGGAATTACTCACACACGGCGGTGAGCATCATGAAATTGGTGATGGAGGATGGTTGATAATGACGATGGCGACGGATTCCCCTCTCCGGAGCCCCAAACGGACTCCAGATTAGCCCTCCCGAGAGGTTTTAGGGCTTGGCGGCAGCTCCGTATCGTAAAACGTGATGATTTCTTCTCTCTGATTTTTTTTCTCCCCGAAACTTAATATATGGAGTTGGAGTTGGAGTCGGAGAGGCAACAGGGGGCCCACGACGTAGGGGCACCCTAGGGGGCAGGCATGCCCCCCATCCTCATGGAGAGGTGGTGGGCCCTCTAGCCTTCATCTTTTACAGGTATTTTTCATATTTTCTGAAAAGTCGCTCCGTGAAGTTTCATGTCATTCCGAGAACGTTTGTTCCTGCACATAAATAACACCATGGTAATTCTGCTGAAAACAGCGTCAGTCCGGGTTAGTTCCATTCAAATCATGCAAGTTAGAGTCCAAAACAAGGGCAAAAGTGTTTGGAAAAGTAGATACGTTGGAGACGTGTCATATTATTATTTTTATGTTAATATTAAACTTTTGTCTTGAATCTTATGGATCTGAATATTCTTTCCACAATAAAGAGAATTACATGGAGAAATATGATAAGTAGCATTCCACATCAAAAATTATGTTTTTATCATTTACCTACTCGAGGACGAGCAGGAATTTAGCTTGGGGATGCTGATACGTCTCCAATGTATCTGTGTTTTGAGGTTTGTGCATTATGCTTAAGTTCAACCATGGAGTCTTCTAAATTGTACATGTGGCAGATCTGGTGGAATGTTGATGATATCCAACGGCCAGTAGTGCTCGGATTTTCCATCTCTGCACTATCGGATTAGCTTCATCCTGCGACCATCTTTCAAAGTTATTCGCACACTATATGTGCTCTTCACACCCTACCCTCAGAACTTCTAAAAAACAAAAGACGTCGCGCACATTTTATTTTAGCTCACACGTCACACACTTATACTATTACTCTTGTGGAGAACGTTCTTTGGGCATAGTATATTGTACTCTCACGAAGAGAAGCGGTGCACGCACGCACTAGTTCTCTCACACCCACTCGCGGGTACACGTAGGAGCGCATTTTTTTGAAGCTGGTACAACAAAACCACTCCACTATATATAGAAGCAGGAGCCTTAGCGCTTGCTTTACTAGGGTTCCTCTCGTTCACTCTCTCATGCTCTCCGGATCTAAGCAAGACATAGGTGGCCACGCTCTCTTTCGGCTCATGGCTGGTCACAAATCCGGCCGGACAACCTCGACCGGGGCAGGGGTGTAGGTGCATCGTTCATGTTGTCGTCGGCGGCGAGGGAGGAGACCAACGGCTGCCCGCGCGTCCCGATCAGTGGTCGTGTCGTTCTCTCCGAGAGAGCACCAGCTCGGGAGGGCCTCCGACCCCTTCTTCCTCCTTACGGTATTGTGTCCAAGATGCGGCCTCCCGACGCCGTATTTGCCACATGCTGACGACCCTCAGGTATATATTCCTTCGAAACCTGCCTTGCTCTACTGCCCCAGCTCCCCACTTGGCTTCATGTGGATATTTTTCTACTATCGTCCGCTGTCCAAAGCCGCCTAGACTTTTACTATTATTAGAGGTAAAGCTAGTTCATACAGTCGACTCTAAGAGTTGGTTCAAACAAGGAAGGAAGTGGGAAAGTTGTAGCATGAATCTAGGACTTGGTTCTAAGAGGAAACGGGGGAAAGTAGTAGATACTGGCTACCCAATCGATCTGAAAAGACGAAGAAAACATGGTGGATGGCGAAGGGTGGGGGGAAGTGGAACTATCTCTTTGTTGAAAAAAGGAAAGAAAGTGACGGGTATTGGGGGATAATGCAATTGAGAATGAGCAGGTCTAGATTTCCTGTGCTCACATAGGAAAATGTCGCCGAGGAGATAAAAAATGGGACAAATGCAGACATGTTGCCTGAGTGTTTGCCGCTCTTGGCAACCACATCTGCCTCACCACTTTATGCCCCTGATGTCCCTACGCCCATATCGCTACCGTTAATGTAAAATCACATGAAGCATTAAGCAATGCCACCTAATGTCACTATAAGTAATGGTCTAGTGTCGTCGATCAATTGAAGCAATGCCACCACCATTTTATGAAGTGCTTCCATCTTGCTTTATTTCCCATGAATTGTGTTTTTCCAGTTACACTTAAATCTCACACCACTAACATTGCTTCATCCTAGTGGAACTGCACAAATTTGATTGCACATTTACTGACCATGTGCTACTCTCATGATAGTAATACTAATGCTATTTTTCTGCATGTTAATCTAGTGGCAGTGTTGATGTGTTGTGATCCTACTTACTTAAGGACACTTTCATACTGTCAATCTAGTGCCAATTATAACACAATAGATGCTGATGTTAATCATACACCACTGCAAATATCTGTCACTGTTTAAATAACCGTATTTCGTATTTGCGTAAATAGGGATGTCTGTCTCCATGTCGTTTCGGGATGTCTGTCTCCGTATCGTTTCTATCCGCGCAATCAAAAGCACACACCTTAGTTTTAGTAGAACTGCGCAAAATGAGATGGCTATCCCTCGTTGTCGTCGTCTAACCACCCATCTTCCAGGTATTCCTACATTGGTAGTTACTAGGTAGAATGACCAACGCAATATAAAAGAAGTTGATTCGTACGTTTTACTTCCTGATTGGAGTGTAGGGACGAGCGAAAACAACTGCATCCTAGTCCGGAATGCACTTTCTACCAGTTCATCCATGGACCAAGGACTAGCTGGCATGGCTGCACGATGGTTTTTTTGGACAGGTGCACGGACAAGAGGCATTGTGGTCTGCTTATTTCTGCAAATAGTGGTGCTTAAATTTAGTGGAATACACAAGACTTTCATCCGGTCAGTACACTACATGGTTTAGTTCAGCATTCCAGCTAAGAACACAATTATAATTGGTTATTCTGGAATGAGAGAACCTAACCCTGGATGGTGGCAACAAGAAAAAACCAGAGTGAACTCCAGGAAATTTAAGCCTGCCGGGAGGCCCTTTGCTCAGAGAAGCCTTGCTTGTTTTTTCCTGATTTGTAAACCTTCTCACAACTTTGTCTTTTGTTGTGAACTAGTATATGTTTGTTATGTTCAATGAATCATTGAGATGTATAAAATTGCTTAACTTATGCTTTTCAAGTTTTTTATGAAGCCGAGTTTAATGTGAGTGTTCCACATGAACGTTGGACTAGCGTGTGAACGTTCGGAATTTACATTGTGGCCTCATTTAACTGCATGAACCACTGTAACAAGATACATAGTTGCTTATATGTCAGACAGCAGATTGTTGATTGTTAGCTGGTCGATAGCCTAGTGTTGAAGCGAGCTGAGCCAATGTGACGTGTTTTGCACAACTGCTTACAAGTGGGGTAGCACCAACAGTGTTTACAAGTACTTATGTATACGTCGACGCACAGTTCTCGAATGAGTACTCTATTTCATCAAAACACACACTGTCATGGGTTTGTCAAGGCAGATGTCCTCGTGAAAGGACTTAGTCATGGAGCCATCACAACGGGTTAGCTTAAAGGGGTTAAACCAGACAAGGGGACACGGGGAGTTTATACTAGTTCGGCCCCTTTGATGAAGGTAAAAGCCTACGTCTAGTTGTGATTGGTATTGCTAGAGTTTCGATGACCAGGGAGCGAATCTGCTTTGACTGGCTCTCGAGTTTTTGTCTGTTGTCCCTAAACCACTGCCGGGTCATCCCTTTTTATACATAGGTTGACACCCGCCGGTTTACAGAGTCCCAAAGCCGGATCATAAATGTGTCCGGTTCGGTCTCTACACTTCCTATCTTACAATGCAAGTTACATAATTAGGTCGGTTTACATCTACAGGCCTTAACTCGCCTCCGGGCCTTGGGCCTTCATAAAGCGCCATCATTCTTACATCTTCATGGGCTTCTAATCTTCATAAAGCTAATCCGGCTACTCCTGGCCGGTTTACGTCTAGTAGTAATATCCCCAACATTAGGCCCCAGATTGGTTTGAACTTGTTCATGTCAATCTTCAACACTTAGAGAAATTCCTCCCTTTTCATCTTTGCATAGATCTTGTAAACCACCGTGACGTCATCCTCCAGATTTGTAGTAAACCGCCGTGACATCATCCTATTCATTAAAGCCGAAGATACCCTTTATTAATGAGCATCCAACAATCGAGGCAACAATCTCATTATCTATATGTTAGGTGGTAGGTGCGACATATGCCAACGGGTGGCTTATCATTGTGGGAACCAGTAAGACGTCGCCGGTGCCTGGAAGCGGGATGAGGCGAAGACATGCACGCCGTCGAATCTTACCCAGCTTCGGGGCTATCCGTGAAGATAACACCCCTATTGCTGCTCTGCGGGGTCTTCGCATGATCACTAGATGAACAAGTAGCTACACGATGCTCCTTGAGCTGTTTTGCGAGGAGAAGAAGTAGAGCATGGCTAGCCCTCCTCCCCTCTCTATGTGGTGTCCAGAACTAGCTTGGATCCACCCTTTGCATGGGTGTCCCGGGGGGTTTATATAGGCCTACCACCCGGGGGTGCAATGGTAATCCGGCTGGGCGTGGGGCCCAGCCGTCTGTGGCTACACTCGCCGGCTTCTGCGCCGGCTGCTGGGGCCCGCCGGCTGGTGGGTCCCGCCAGCTGCCGGCTCCTTGGTCGACAGGCAGGCCCCACTGTCCAGGGCCTTGTCGGTGGCTGGTTACTGTTGCTCAATCTTGGTGACGAGGGCTTCGCCGAGGTGGGCGTGGCTACAGTGCCGCCGTCCGGCGGGTCATCGCTGTAGCCTCACCGCGTCTTATCTCCTTAATGGGGCGTCTCCTTCGAGGGAGGTGGTAAGCCGGCTGTGGAGAGCCGGCTCTGTCTTGGGCCGACTGGGGGAGGCCTGGCTGCCTTCGGGTGTCTCTCTGCCTAAAGGGGCCCACCGCCTGTGGGCCACACTGGCAGCCCGTCATGGATGACATCAGGGTCAACATGGCAATAGTGCCGCGCCGGACGGGTCATGGCCACCCGTACGGCGCACTGTGCCAGGCGTGCTCCGGGATTCGGGGGTGGCAGGCTTTACTGTAGCCAGGCCCCGTCACATCGCCGTTATGTGGATGCAGACTTCGAGGGTACGATCCTGACCGCTTTGTGGGTGCCGGCTTCTTGGAGTCGGCCTTCTCGCGGCCGGCTTCTCAGAGCCGGCCCTCCCGCGGCTTTCTTCATGAGGGCTAAAGTCGGGTCGCCTTCCGATAGCCGGCCTGGGAGACAGCCGGCAGGGGAAGGCGGCCCCATGTCTTGGATTCTTGAGGGCCGGATCAGCTCGTAATTTTTTCAGAAGGGCCAGGGGGAGCCGGCTAGGCTACCCGTGGTCATTTACTCTGACAGTAGTCCCCAAAGTTGATCGAGCTTCGAGGCTGACAAAGGGACGAGAAGCTTGGTCAGCTTCCTATCCTGAGGGGCCGGCTTTGCTTGTGTGCGCCGCCTTCAAAAAGCCCCATTTCACATAGGCGGGAATGCGGGTCGGCCTGCGAGCTGACCGCACGCCATCCCGCGGGCCATGTGGCGAGGAAATCCTGCCAGCGCACGCGCGCGACGGGACGCCGCCGCAGGCCCGGGCCCGCCACTCCTAGGCCTCGGCCCGAGCGCGGATCTTCTGCGGCCCACGCGGACCGCTCGCCTTCCCGCGGCGGTTTTATTACGCCATTAGGGCGCAATAATCGCGGGACGTGGGGGAGTGGGCGAAGATGATCCCCACGTTCCCCCATGCCACGCCTCCTCGGCTCCGCCGCACGGGTCTATAAGTAGGGGGAGGAGGGGAGCGGCAGAGGCTCGCACGCTCTCCCTCGCTCCGCCCCTTCTCACATTCCTTCTTCTTCTTTCCGCCGCCGCAGCAACCCATTGCCGCGCCGTTCCGCCGTCGGACCTCTCGGCTCCTTCGGTCCCGCCGTAGCGGGGTCGTGCGCGTCTCCGCCGTTGCATCGTCTTGCTCCTCACCGCGTCGCTCCCATGGCGCTGTCGAGCTCGTGGGATGGCTCCAACGTCCACGAGGACCACGTCGAGTTCCTCCGCTGGACGCGGCGCCTGCCGGGCGAGAACTTCGTGCGGGTTCGTCAAGCGCCGGTGAGGGAGATTTCGCCGGCACCAGAGGAGGGCGAGCGGGTGATCTTCCGCTCGCACTGCCTGCGCGGCTTCGGCCTCCCGGCGAGCGGATTCCTTCGAGCCTTCCTTGAATTCTACCACCTCCAGCCGCATCACCTCACACCCAATGTGGTGATGCTGTTGTCGGCTTTCGTCACCCTGTGCGAGGGCTTTCTTGGGGTTCTCCCCACGCTCGAGCTCTAGGGGGGAATTCTTCTAGAGCAAGCTCGGCACCGTCGTCGCGGACGTGCCCGCCCCCTGCGGAGCCTTCATTTCCATGAGGCGGACGGGCGAGAACAATCCGTTCTCGCCCATCCCGCTGATCCAGTCGGTGAAGCTCTGGCAGAAGTCCTACTTTTACATGAAGAACGTCGCCCCGCAAGGCGACTACGTCAACCTGCCGGCTTACGTAGCCGGCCTACCGGCTAGGAGGCAACCTTCATGGAGCTACCAGGCCAGGTCGCTATCTCAGGCCGGGAACGCAGCCGTCTCCCGGCTCCGGGTGACGATCCAATCGGAGGGCCTGACTGGAGCCGACTTGGTGGCCGCCTTCATGGAGCACCGGGTACTTCCGCTCCAAGGCCGGCCTCACATGATTTGCTAGATGAGCGGCCGCTTCGACCCGTGCCGGCTGAGCACCAGGGAGATGCCTCATGCAGAGGTGTCTTACATGGTGAACTACATCTCCAACTGCAAGCTCGCCGAGGATTGGCGATACGGCAAGGAGCCGTATTCTCGCGCCAACCCTCCTCTTGCCATAAGTTTTTCTTCTTTTCTTCCTTTTTGTAGACGGCCTCGTGATAGCCGACCTTTGATCAGTTGGTTTGCCCTTAGCAGAACCCCCTTCTTCCGCTGATGGCCGGGGCCGCAGGGGTAGAGCGCCAGCTCCTCCCCGACCGCATGGTGGACGACGCCGACGACCCGGACCTGGGAGCGGCCGCCATGGAAGACGCCATCTTGGGGGAAGGCGACGAGGCAGGAGGCGCGGGGCCTGGAGCCGGCTTCGAGGACTGGCCGGACAACGACGAGGTCGAAGCCGCCCCGCACCGCCAGCCGGCACTTGATCTTCAAGGCGCGGGCCCGTCTGCCGCGCTGGCTGCCCGTGGCGGCGCGCAGAAGCGCCGGGCCGCGTCGACCTTCTTCGGCAGCCGGCCAAAAAAATCCAAGGCTTCCACGGCGGCGACCAAGCGGGATGAGGAGGCCATGAAGGCGGCCCGCTTCCGCAAGGTGATGAAACAGCCGCAGGCGATCTCGGCGTAAGTCGTCAAATGTCTTGTATATATATATATATATATATATATCGTTGTCCTTTTCGATTGAAGCTCTTCTGAACCTTTCTTTGCTCGCCAGACAGGGCACCGCTTTCCCTTGAGCGGGGTCCTGGCGGCTCTGTAGTCGGGCCGACTGGAGGGTCTTCAGGCTCCCGCCGCGTGGATCCCCGCGCCGACCTTAGGGAGGCCACGGAGCGGAACGCATGGGAGGCGCGGGAGGAGCGGGAGACGGCGGAGCGAAGGACCGCCCAGGCGGCGAAGGAGCAGGCCGATGCGGCGGCCAAGGCCCGGGCGGAGGCGGCATCGCGGAGACGGAGGCGGAGGCCTCGCACAACCAGCCTCCGATGCTCGTCGTTCCCCTCCGCGCCGTGGCCCCCGACATCCCCATGCCTCCGTCGGAGGAGGTCGACCAAGACCCGCCGGTGGTGGAGAGGAGGGAGGACCACGTGGTCTTCGTGGAGGGGGCGCCGCGGACGGCGCCGACTGGGGCGGGCTAAAGCGCCAATCAGCAGTGGCGCCAGAGCAGCTGGCCGGGGGCGAGCCGGAGGCAGGGGCCGACCTCGAGGTGCAGTCAGCACTGCGCCGGCGCGTAGGGGGGGCACCTCCACACCGGAGCCGCACCGAGCTGCGGGCTCCAGCCAGACGGCAGAGGCCCTGGAGGCGGCCAGCGTCAGCACGTCCGAGTGGACTCCCAGCGGGGGGACGGGCGAGCTGAATGCGGCGGTCCAGGAGGTCCAGAACCGGCTTCAAGCCCAAGCCGCCTCGCTGCAGCGATACACCCAAGAGTTCCTCGTGACGCAGGCTGTCATCCGGGTGAGTCTTCTGGCCTTAGTTGTTTTGGTCTTTTGATTTCTTCCATGGGGGCGCGTCAGCGCACCCACTGGGTGTAGTCCCCGAGTTCCGAGTCGGCTGCTGCGCAGGCGGCTTGGAACTTACTAGGTCCTGACAACTATCTTATTCTCGCCTCTTGTCTGATCTTCGAGGAGTATCATAACCTCCGCGCTGCCGCTTTCAACTCCCAGGCTCAGGAGCTGGGCCGGAGAACCGAAGACCTGACCAGCAGCTGGAGTGTGTGCTTTGTTTCATTCATCTCCTGTGGGGGCGCGTCAGCGCACCCACTGGGTGTAGTCCCCGAGATTCGGGCCGACTGCTGAGCAGTCGGGTCGGATCTTCCTTGGCGACTTATTCCTTATTGATTTTCCTTTGTCTTCATGCTTGCAGGGGCCAATGCCGACTTGAGGGGGCAGCTCAGCAGGGCCCAGGCCGCCCTTCACGCCAAGGAAGCCGAGTACAACGCCTTGGTCCTGGAGCGTGACCGCCTGGCCAAGAAGTTGGCCGACCAGGAGGAGAGCCACAAGGCGGCCCTGAAGAAGGCGCAAGACAGCAAGGACGCCCTGAAGGCCGAGTTCGAGACCGAAGCGGTGGGCTGGGCTGAGGCGAAGCAAGCGCTGAGCGAGGGCTTCGGTCGTATCGAGGATCTGATCGACGGTAAGCCGACTTCCTCACTCCTTGCTTGCCCCTCGCCCCCTGATTTAAGTTCTGATTTGTGCTGCTTTTTGTTCTCTGTGCAGGCTACTTTCCCGGCTACTCCGTCTTCGCCACCCAAACCATCGAGGCCCATCGCGAGGCGCGCCGGCAGGCGGGGGCTAAAATCGCGCCGGATGCGAGCCGAACGCTTGAGGAGCAACTCTTGGCGGTCAAAGCCCGGCTGCAGCCGGCTCACCGTATGCTCCACCGCCTCCAGCGCGCCGGGGCGTAGGTGTTGGCCGCCCTCTGGCCAGGCGAGATGATTCCCCGCACCCCGAGTCGGACTGCCGACTGGCTGGAGGTTGCGGTTGGCTGCTTCGAAGCCTGGAAGGCATCGGCGGCCCGGCTTGGAGCTGGTCGGGCGCTGGAGTTCATTCGAGCCTGGTATCCTGGGCTGAACCTGGACCAGCTGCGCACCTGGCGGCTGGAGGCCGACGAGGAGATGGAGGAGGTGCGGCCGGCTATCGCTCAGCGTGCCTCGACGATCGCCGAGTGCACTGACATCAACGTCTTCGCTCCTAAAATAAATGACGACGACATTGCCCAGCCGGAGGAGTGGTTCGGACTGGACCCGGCAGTGGGTGAGGACTCGGCCGAGGAGATCGCCTCCAGCGATGAAGGCGAAGACGACGAAGGAGAGGAGGGCGAAGACGTTGAGCCGGCCGGTGAAGCGGCCAGCCAGCCTCAGCCTGACCGTGCTTCCAGCAACGAGGCGTGTGCTAGCGTGCCCTCTGCGGGAGGCAGTGATCATGCCGAGGTTCGCCAGCCGGCCACTCCTCCAGCCGGCACTGCCGTCTCCACCGACCTGCCCGACTCGCCAGTCGCTCCCCTGGCTTAATCTGCCGTCCTTGCTTTTCCTGCTTGTTACCCTTTGAACAATTTTTATTAAACTTGCGCAGTTCCACCCACTGGGGGTGTATTCGGATTATGTTGAATGCTGGCCTTTTGAAGGTCTTTTGTGTAAATATGATCGTGTGCGTGTTTGGTTTCCATTCGTGTATGCTTTTTATCCTTAGGCTGTTTCCTTTACCGCCTTCCCCTTTTGGGAAGGTAAGTACTCGAGCTTTCTTAGATTGAAGCGAGGCGAATGGAAGCCGGCCGGCCGGCTACTCTGATAGTCGGTCAGGGGTGGGAGAAAAACCGGCTTTTGTTATATTAGTCCGTTAGTCCCTAGCCGTTTTTCGTGTGGGCGTCCTTTCCTGCCTTTAACTCTTGCTAGCCGGACAGCCGGTTCTTCGAACTGCGACTTTTGGCAAGAGAAGGCTTGGGTGTCGGCACACTACTTGTCTGGCCGCGGGTAGGACTTTTAATATAACTCTAGGCGGCCAGTCCCCGGGCCGACTAGTCGAACCCGGTGCCGGACGAAAAAAAGTGAATGTAATGACAAGGTCATAAGCATGATATTCTTCATTCATAGATAAAAGATGGCAGTCCCCGAGCTCTCCTCGGGGGGCCTATTGTCTCGTACTTAGTACAAAAGTTAGCGTGATACATACTGCATTTCAACTGTAAAATCTTCGGAGGAGGTTGGCGTTCCATGGTCGTTCCGACTCCTTGTCGGAGTCGTCTCTCTTTCGTGCCTTCGGCTTCTGCGCATCGATCAGGTAGTAGGAGTCATTGCCTAAAGCTCTGCTGATGACGAAGGGGCCCTCCCAAGGGGCTGAGAGCTTGTGTTGGCCGGCTGTTCGTTGGATCATCCGGAGCACAAGATCGCCCTCTTGGAAGGATCTTGGCTTGACCTTCCGGTTGTGGTAGCGGCGCAGGCCCTGCTGATAGATGGCGGACCGGCTGAGGGCTAACAGCCGACCTTCTTCCAGTAGGTCGATGCCGTCTTCTCGTGCTTCCTTGGCCTCCGCCTCCGTGTACATGGTTACCCGAGGTGAGTCGAACTCGATGTCAGTTGGGATGTCCGCCTCGGCACCATACACGAGGAAGAAAGGAGTGAAGTCGGTTGACTTGTTTGGGGTAGTGCGCAGACTCCAGAGGATGGCCGGCAGCTCATCGAGCCAACAGCTGGCTGAACGCTCCAGTGGTACGACCAGTCGGGGCTTGATGCCGGAAAGGATGAGGCCGTTGGCTCGCTCGACCTAGCCGTTTGACTGCGGGTGGGCAACGGACGCTAAGTCCAACCGGATGCCTTGCATCGCGCAGAAACGTGCCAAGGCTCCCTTGGCAAAATTCGTGCCATTGTCGGTGATGATGCTGTGTGGCACGTCGTACCGAGTTGTTATTTCTGCGATAAATGTCACGGCAGTCGGCCCATTCAGCTTCTTGATCGGCTTTGCCTCAATCCATTTGGTGAATTTGTCCACAGCGACAAGCAGATGTGTCATGCCGCCGCACGCCATCTTGAATGGGCCCACCATGTCCAGTCCCCAAACGGCGAAGGGCCAAGTGAGGGGAATGGTCTTGAGTGCTGAAGCCGGCATGTGTTGCTTGGATCTGAAGAGTTGGCACCCTTTGCAATGTTTAACTAACTCCTTGGCGTCATCCAAAGCAGTCCGCCAAAAGAAACCATGGCGGAAAGCTTTGGCGACGAGTGATCTTGAGGCTGCATGGTGGCCGCATTCTCCTTGGTGGATGTCTCTGAGGATTGCAATGCCCTTCTCTTGCTCGACGCATCACTGGAGGACTCCAGTGACACTGCGCTTGACGAGCTCTCTGTTGACGATTGTGTATGCTCCGGCTCGGCGTTGGATTTGTCTTGCCTCTGTTTCGTCAGCCGGCAGATCTTGGTTTATTAGGAAGTTGAGGATGGACTGAGCCCATGATGGAGCTGCGACTTCTTCTATTGCCAACACGGCTACTGCGACCAGGGCGGGCGGGCTGGGTGGTGAAATGCTGGAGTCGGCCGCCGCCTGTTGTGTTGGTGCAGCCTCCGGGCCGACTACCGCAGTTCCCGAGCCGGGTGTGGCAGTCCCCGGGTCGGGCGTAACTACGGAAGTCCCTGAGCCGCCTGCTGATGTCCCCGGGCTGACTATCAAAGTTCCTTGGTCACCCACTTGGTTCTTCGAGCCAGACCCGGCTGTATCAGGGTCAGGCGGCACGAAGATGGAATCGGACTCTGGAGACGGCTTGATAGACGGCTTGAGGAGGCGTTGTAGAGAGACACCGGTTGGTATTGCTTGCCGAGTGGAGCCTATTCGAGCCAGGGCATCAGCTGGCTCGTTGTCGGCTCGCGGTACGTGGAGGAACTCGCATCCTTCAAAGTACCCACTGATCTGCTGAACGAGGAAGCGGTAGCTAGCCATATTTGCGTCCTTGGCATCCCAGTCGCCGGATGATTGCTGGATCACCAAGTCCGAGTCGCCATAACATAGGATCCGGCGAATGACGAGCTCTTTGGCAAGCCGGAGCCCGTGTATGAGCGCCTCGTACTCGGCCACGTTGTTGGAGGCGGCAAAGTGAATTTGCAGCGTGTATCTGAGCTTGTCGCCTTTGGGAGAGGTGAGGATGACGCCGGCTCCCAAGCCGGTGCGCATCATGGACCCATCGAAGTGCATACGCCAATGAGTGGAGTCGGGAGCTGGCGGCAGGTACTGGGTCTCGGTCCAGTCGATGAGGAAGTTGGCCAATGCTTCGGACTTGATGGCGGTGTGAGGCTGGTAGAAAATCGTGTACGGGGCCAGCTCGATGGCCCATTTCGCCACCCGGCCGGATGCATCCCGACTGCCTATGATCTCGGCCAGCGGGGCGGTGCATACAACTGTGATGGGATGCTCTTGGAAGTAGGGCTTCAGCTTCTTGGCGGCGAAGTACACGCCGTAGCACATCTTCTGGTAGTGCAGGTAGTTCTACTTCAAGGTAGATAGCACCTCACTCAAGTAATACACCGGCCTCTGGACCGGCTGGGCTCGGCCCTCTTCTGGGCGTTGGACTACGATGACGGTGCTAACCACCCAGCTGGTTGCGGCAATGTAGAGGAGCATGGGCTCTTTCTCAGTCGGTGCCGCCAGGATAGGCGGCGTGGCCAGCATCTTCTTCAGCTCGTGAAAAGCTTGGTCGGCTTGGTCATTCCACTCGAAGTGAGTGGTCTTCTTCATGAGGCGGTAGAGGGGGAGAGCTTTCTCTCCGAGCTGGCTGATGAAGCGGTTCAGGGAGGCCAAGCATCCGATGAACTTCTGGACGTCTCGAAGTTTTGTGGGAATCGCCATTCTCTCAATGGCCTTGATCTTTACTGGGTTGCATTTGATGCCGCGTTCGGAAACCAGGAAGCCTAGGAGTTGGCCGGTTGGCACTCCGAACACGCATTTCTCGGGGTTGAGCTTGATTTGGAACCGGCATAGGTTCTCAAATGTTTCCTTGAGGTCTTCCAGCAAGGTGCCGCGCTTCTCCGTCTTCACCACAATGTCGTCTACGTAGACATGGGCATTTCTGCCGAGCTGCTTGAGGAGGCATTTCTGCATGCAACGCTGAAAGGTGGCACTAGCATTTCTCAAGTCGAATGTCATAGTCAGGTAGCAGAAAGCTCCAAATGGCGTGGTGAAGGCGGTCTTCAGATGGTCTGCCGGGTCTAACTTTATCTGGTGGTATCCTGAGTAAGCATCCAAGAAACTCAATAGCTCGCATCCGGCCGTGGAGTCTATCACTTGATCAATCCTTGGCAGGGCAAAGGGATCTTTGGGGCAGGCCTTGTTGAGGCTCGTGTAGTCTATGCACATGTGCCACTTGTTGTTCTTCTTTAGCATGAGGACCGGGTTGGCGAGCCATTCTGGAAAGAAAACTTCCATAATGAAGCCGGCTGCCAGAAGCCGGGCTATCTCTTCTCCTACGATCCTTCTTTTCTCCTCCGACAGTCGGCGGAGGGGTTGTTTGACTGGTTTTGTGTCTTCTCGGACATGTAGCTTGTGCTCGGCGAATTCCTTCGGAACACCCGGCATGTCCTTGGGGGACCATGCAAAGATGTCCCGATTCTCACGGAGGAAATCGGCGAGCTCGCCTTCCTATTTGATGTTTAGGTTTGCCCCGATGACGGCGAACCTCTCTGGGTGCTCAGGGTCAAGAGGTATCTTCTTCGTCTCCTTGGCCGGCTGGAAAGATCCTTGAGCATCATACTCCTTGGGATCGGGGGACAAGGCCGACTGTTTGCCAGCCATGGCCACGACTCGGTCCAACATCTTCTTTTCTTCGACAATCACAAGGGACTCGGCCAGCCGGCTGCTGGCTGCTGCGCACTCGGAAGATTTCTTGTAATCGCCGGCTATGGTGATGATGCCTTTGGTGCTCGGCATCTTCATCTTGAGGTAAGCATAGTGGGGAACAGCCATGAACCTGGCCAAGGCAGGTCGGCCAAGCAATGCATGGTAGGGGCTCTCCAGGTCCACCACTTCAAACCAGATCGCCTCCCGGCGGAAATGCTCCTTGTCCCCAAAGAGTACATCAATCTTGATCTTTCCAATGGGGGCGCAGGACAGGCCAGGTACGATGCCATGGAACACAGTCCGAGTAGGCATGAGTTGCTTTGTCTTGACGTTCAGCTTCTCCAGGGTGTCATGGTACATGATGTTGATGCTGCTCCCGCCGTCTATCAGCACGCGGGAGACACGGGCGGCGCGTCTGTCCGTTGCAAGGGTGGCATCCAGAACCAACGCATAAGAGCCGGGAGATGGCATCACCTCTGGGTGGTCAGCCCGGCTCCAGCTGATAGGTTTTTCTGACCAGTGCATGTGCTCGGCAGGGTTGGCAGCGACCATGTTGACCTCCTGGTGCTCTCGGTGTCTACCGCGCCGGTCTTCGGGCTGGCTTGTAAAGACCACATAGGCGGCATGCTCGTCGGGGAACTCATCATGCACGGCTCCGACTGCAGGCCGAGCGGTCGGCGGCTGCGGAGCCGGAGGCGGCGGACCGGCAGGCGGAGGCGGCGCGAGCCCTTCGCCTTTGGAGATTCAGGTGAGCCAGTGGCACTTCCGGGTTGTGTGGTTGGACGGGTTCGTGCCGCTGTGGAACTTGCACGGGGCGTCGAGAGTTTGCTCGTAGGAGAAGGCCGGCTGCCAAGCCGGCTTGCCGCCCCTCTGCTTCTTGGGTGCGGGCCGCCCTTCGGGCTGCTCGTCTTCGACTGTGGCCACCTGCCGACTAGTGGAGGGCGGCACGGGGCCCTTGCGCTTGTGGTTGTTCTGGTGTGGGCGTCGGCCAGAATCCCCAGCCGGCGTCTTGGGCGCCGGGTTGAGTACTTTCCCGGACGCGTCTACCCGGAGCTCGGTCTTCATTGAGGAGTCGGCGGTGGCGTACTTGTCCGCTATGTCCAGAAGCTCGTCGAGGGTAGTCGGCTTGTCGCAGAGAAGCTTGTGCTTGAGGAGGGTGCCTTCTCGGCACCCGGCAGTGAAGTATTATATGGCTTGCACCTCGTGCACCCCTTCGCAAGAGTTGCGGAGCTCGGTCCAACGCGTGAGGTAGTTGCGAGTGGACTCGGCGGGGCCTTGTACACACAAGGAGAGCTGTCTAGGCTTGGGAGCCCGCTTGTAGGTGCTGGTGAAGTTGCGGACGAAGGCTTCTGTGAAGTCTAGCCAGCTGTTGATGCTGTACGGCTTGAGGCTGTTGAGTCAGGTCCGCATTGTGCCTTGCAACATGAGGGGCATGTACTTCACGGCAACGCACCTGTTGCCGTTTGCTATGCTAACCGCCGTGGAGTAGTCGATCAACCAATCTTCCGGCTTCACGGAGCCGTTGTACTTGGGCGTGTCTCTTGGGAGCGAGAACCCTTTGGGGAAAGGCTCGTCGCGGATGCGGGGGCCGAAGCAAGGCGGACCGACATCATCTTCTTCTTCCAGCGCCAGGGATCGCGCTAGGCGGTCGATCCAATGGCGGGCGTCGTTCTCACCGACTCCTTCGCGGCGACCTAGTCGGCCGCTGAGAGTCGGATGCGCAACAGGCGGTGGGGTGGGATATCTCTCCCCACGGGGCCGAGGCAGAGGTGGGTTGCCCCGCCACTCCACGGCCCGGGGATGGCCTTCTGCGTCTCGCTCGATGGAGATTCGGGTTCGGCTTCGGCTGGCAGCCGGCTCTTTCTCGTGCCGCGCGCGGGTTTTACCCGCAGTCGGTGTCCGGGACATCACGTCGTGATCTCGGCGCGGGGGAGGGCTTTCCGCGTGGGCGTCGGCTTCGTGCCGCTGCGCGGCCGCATCGATTAGCTGCTGGATGCGTCTGGTCATGTGGGGGAGTTCTTCGGCCCCCAATCCGTCTAGCTCGTCTACGGCCGCCTGGGCGGCACGCAGGTTCTCGATGGAGTGGCGTAGACTAGGCGGTCGACTCCTAGCGTGTCGGCGACGACAGCGCCGCGCTGCCTGACAATGCCGGCCCGACTGGGCCCGCCTGGGGGTGGCGCGGTCGGCTTCGCGCCGGTGGGCCTCAGGGAGGCGTCTCATGGAAGCCAACTTCCGGCCCTCCGCGAGGAGGGCGAGGCGGCGAGCCTCCAGTGCTTCGGCGTCGGCATCGGCCGGGAGGGGGATGGTCAAGTCGTGGACCGCCGCATGCGGGGTGTCGTGGGCGCTCTCGTCAGAAGCGTCGCCGTGGCCGATGACCATCACCTCGGTGGTGACAGCGTCGCAGCCATCGGCCCGGGGAAGCGGGTCATTGTAGATCGTGACGTTGGTGGGGAAAGTGTCGAGTGAGGCCGTGTCGGAGTCGACAGGCATCGGATCGGTGGAGCCAACCGACTCCAAGTCCACAGCAGGCTCGCCGGAGACGTGGAGCTGGCCGAGGAGGTTGACGAGGTGGTCGGTGCCCGCGTCAGAGGCGAGCTCGTCGGAGATGAGGGTCTTGTCAAGGAGATCGGCGAGGCCGCTCGCTGCGCAGACATTGGTGACGCCTTGCAGCGCGTCGTGGCAAGTGCCATCGGGCGTGCCGGGCTGGCTACGCTCGCTGGGGAGGAAGAGGGTTCCCGTCCAGAACAGGTCTCCGGACGACGGTGCACCTGGCCCCACGGTGGGCGCCAAATGTTGGGTGGTAGGTGCGACATATGCCAACGGGTGGCTTATCATTGTGGGAACCAGTAAGACGTCGCCGGTGCCTGGAAGCGGGATGAGGCGAAGACATGCACGCCGTCGAATCTTACCCAGCTTCGGGGCTATCCGTGTAGATAACACCCCTATTGCTGCTCTGCGGGGTCTTCGCATGATCACTAGATGAACAAGTAGCTACACGATGCTCCTTGAGCTGTTTTGCGAGGAGAAGAAGTAGAGCATGGCTAGCCCTCCTCCCCTCTCTATGTGGTGTCCAGAACTAGCTTGGATCCACCCTTTGCGTGGGTGTCCCGGGGGGTTTATATAGGCCTACCACCCGGGGGTGCAATGGTAATCCGGCTGGGCGTGGGGCCCAGCCGTCTGTGGCTACACTCGCCGGCTTCTGCGCCGGCTGCTGGGGCCCGCCGGCTGGTGGGTCCCGCCAGCTGCCGGCTCCTTGGTCGACAGGCAGGCCCCACTGTCCAGGGCCTTGTCGGTGGCTGGTTACTGTTGCTCAATCTTGGTGACGAGGGCTTCGCCGAGGTGGGCGTGGCTACAGTGCCGCCGTCCGGCGGGTCATCGCTGTAGCCTCACCGCGTCTTATCTCCTTAATGGGGCGTCTCCTTCGAGGGAGGTGGCAAGCCGGCTGTGGAGAGCCGGCTCTGTCTTGGGCCGACTGGGGGAGGCCTGGCTGCCTTCGGGTGTCTCTCTGCCTAAAGGGGCCCACCGCCTGTGGGCCACACTGGCAGCCCGTCATGGATGACATCAGGGTCAACGTGGCAATAGTGCCGCGCCGGACGGGTCATGGCCACCCGTACGGCGCACTGTGCCAGGCGTGCTCCGGGATTCGGGGGTGGCAGGCTTTACTGTAGCCAGGCCCCGTCACATCGCCGTTATGTGGATGCAGACTTCGAGGGTACGATCCTGACCGCTTTGTGGGTGCCGGCTTCTTGGAGTCGGCCTTCTCGCGGCCGGCTTCTCGGAGCCGGCCCTCCCGCAGCTTTCTTCATGAGGGCTAAAGTCGGGTCGCCTTCCGATAGCCGGCCTGGGAGACAGCCGGCAGGGGGAAGGCGGCCCCATGTCTTGGATTCTTGAGGGCCGGATCAGCTCGTAATTTTTTCAGAAGGGCCAGGGGGAGCCGGCTAGGCTACCCGTGGTCATTTACTCCGACACTATCCATTTTTTGGGCTCCTCGATTCCCGCGTCTGTCGCTTATCTCTTTACCCTTATAAATAGAGGCGGAGGATCCCATTCTTTTCTTTCCATTACCTCTTCATCCCTTCTTCTTCCTCGCGACATCTCCGCACTCGAGCGCCGCCGCCATCATCAAGCCTCGCCTCTGCCTCACCGTCGGCCGCTGCATCAACCTATTCGTACCAGAGCACCGCAGCACACCTCCGCTGCTTCTGCGGCCGTAGTAAGTCCTTCCCTCCTTCCTCTCTAGATCCATTAGGGTTCCCACAAGTTCATGGCGTTCCTTTCTCGTTCTTCGCCAGTCCTTAAACAGTAGACCTTAAGCTTGATACGCTCCGTGCGGTAGTTCTAGTGCTCCCCTTCTTGGTTGTTTTAAATCAAGCCTTTATACGCATTTAAAACCTTGATATGTACTGTCATGAACTGCTCTAGGACCAACTTTTTTAGGTCTAAATCTCTTTCTTTTCCTGACTTGTGGTAGATCCAAAATTCCCATGTGATACTGTGAAACCTGTTTTTACCTTATTTAACCCATCTTCGCCTTAGATCTGTATCCTCTTTACCATCTAGGCGGTTTACCCTTGTAAAAACAATCTATCTCATACCATTAGTCCCCTAGTAAACCGGCAAACCTTCTTTACGTTGATTGTAATAGTCCGGTTTAACAACACATGTATGCCCTTGACATGACCTTGTCATTCATTATTGTATTAGTCTCCGGTTTACGCAAGTTCACATATCTGTATATCTTTATTCCACTGCATCTTGCGTACCACCATAAATGATTTGTAAACCGACATTTATTTTCCAGCTTTTTGTTTCACCATGGACAAACAGTTTGCCGCTTGCAACTGGGCTCGTTCCCGGGTCACCGAGGGACAGTTGAACGGAATGGTCAGTATCGGCACCTTGCCTAAGAAAACTGAAATTAAATGGCAAGCTCCAGGAACGGAGAATCCTCCAACTCCGAGGCAGGGTGAGGTAGTGGTTTTTGTCGACCACATAGGCCGTGGTTTCAAACCGCCAGGGTCAAAATTTTACCGAGATGTGCTTGCCAGCTTCCAACTCCATCCTCAAGATATCGGACCCAACTCTGTGTCCAATATATGCAACTTCCAAGTCTTCTGTGAAGTGTACTTACAAGAAGAACCAACTGCTGAGCTATTCTGGGACTTTTTCCATCTGAACCGGCGTACAGAATTTGTAAACGGTCCTAGCACTGAGCTTGGTGGTGTCTCTGTTCAAAAGCGGAAGGAAGTTGAATTCCCTCATGCTAAACTGCAACAGGCACTCTAAGGAATGGAACCAGACTTGGTTCTACTGCATAGATACCTCTCCTGAAGATGAGAACCCTCTTCCAGGCTACCGTGATCACCGGCTTTCCAACACTCATCCAATGCCGCAACGTTTGAGTTCTGTGGAATGGGCCAAATATGCCCCTCAACTTGCCAAGCTCCGGGCCTTTATGGCCAACGGTTTAACAGGCGTTGATTTTGTGCGTTGCTAGATATCTTGGAGCGTCTTGCCACTAAGCTGTCGCCCCGGTTTAATGTGTGAGTACACCGGTGAATTAGAAGACCCCCAATGCCACATCAACATTCAGGTAACCGATGAAGAGGTCACTGAAAGCGTCAAGAAAATTTTGAATGAACCGGAATCAGTCTGTCGCCAAACCGGCTTGAACTCCTTCTACACTCAGAATAAACCGCCTGCTGTAAGCACTATGCTTCCTTTTTATCTTGATATCTTTTAAATTGTTCAACTTGTAAACCTTCTGCTGTTTGTGTACAAACAGGGCGATGATCCCTTCTGGAAGCGGAAATCCGCAGATAAAGCGGCCAAGCCATCCCGTCCCAAAACCAAAGCCGTCAAGCGTACCTCAAAGCGGAAAACGGCTGACCGGATCAGCATGGAACTTGATGAAGATGCAGGCGATCCGGAAGTTGAGGTAGAATTTGACTCACTTGGCTCCCTTTTCATGCACCTCATTAACAATGATCTTTATCAGGAGGACGTAGAAGGGAGCCAGGCTAATGATGTAGAGGTAATTCCCCTTTCTTCCGGTTCAGCCTCTATGCCAACAAAAAAAACCCGTCAAGCAATCCGGAAAGTAAGCTTTTCTCGTCCTCTTGCTTACACTACTAGGGAAAAGGCTAGTAGCAGCGCAGGTTTTAGACCTACCAGTAGCGCAGGGTGGTGCGCTACTGATAAGGCGCTACAGCTAACGAATAGCAGTAGCGTGCCTCCACCCACGCTACGGCTAAATCGACTTAGTAGCAGCGAGTTCCAGGAGGAGCGCTGCTGGTAATTAGTAGTAGCACTTCTCTCTGCCCGCGCTGCTACTATTATTTCGTATTTTATTTCTTTTTTATTTCATGTTGTATTCGTACACCTTTACACAAATTTTCATACAACAGGAATTTACAAATTGTTTTTACATCATCATGAGTTATTACATCACGGGGTGAAAGAACCGTGTGGACTAGTTTCAAGTGGACGGACATCCACTTGAAACTAATCCGCGGTTCTTTCACCCAATGATATAATAAATATCATCATCATCATAATCATCATATCATTAACAACTTATCATCATCATCATCATCATCATATCATTGGTCATTAGTCGTAATCACAAGTACTCCTGACATCTTTAACTCTAACACATTGTATCACATAATAAACATATTGTACCTCATAGGACCTACTACATTCTCTTAGGACCTACTATATTCTCTAAGGTAAAATAGCAAAAAACAAGATAGCCCCTCGCTCTCCATTATGGAGAATGCAGATTATCCTGTCTCCAATTCTTGCCTTTCGCTTAATGTTGCTTCCAAGAACCTCCTTACGAATGTCAAAACATTTTTTCCACTCTTTGATTAGCATGTGTTCACCGGTTTCAGAAATTCGATATGCACAGGTGAGATCCGTAGGATGACCTGGCTGTAGGTTCAGAACTTCAAGGCGACCATTGTAATACATCAGATGAGGCACACAATCCATTGGGATTTTCTGTTGAAAAACATAGTAATAACTTCGTAGTTAGCAATGATGTACTAGTTTTAGAAGTATGCAAAAGATGCACGGATGTCGTAATAGTAAAATATCTTACCAGGGTATCTCCATAGAAGTTATGGTGGTTCAACATGTGCACTAGTGGCACGTATTCACCATAATTTGGAGGAGTTCGATAATAGGTATTGTAATTCTCAAAAAAAGTACAATAAGCAATCAGATGATTTTTCTCCTTATAAGTTAATTCGGAGCCATCAGTGTAGTGGGTTTTGTCTACCATCTTCTGCACATTCTTTGAAGATTCAAAATAAGCTGTCAATGGAAATAACCTGTCAACTATTTTGAAATAAACAATATAAATTAGTTAATAACTATGTTTGAGAAACTCACATTGCGGTAGAATCGGAAGCGTATCAACAAGGACCCAAATGTCCATATTGTCTTGCTCGATGTCAGGATGACCAAGATCCATGGTGACAATCATACCCTCATAAAAACCATACATTTTGCAAAGTGCTTCCCAATTTTGACAACCAAAATGGGTTACGCTCTAAGAATTATACAGATTTACTTCAAAATCGATATCATGGTGGGTCCTTAGGTGTATTTTCTTTGTTTGAAAATTTTCATGGTCTTCAAAACCCATCCTCTCCAAGACATAGCGTCTTGCATGGCATGGGATAAGCTAGTCGAATTGTAAAAGATGAAAATTAGACGTTGAAATAGTTGAAGTCATGCTTAATTATGAAAAAAACACTTGTCGTTGTTGCGTACCGTTTCAACATCGAAGGTCTCCTCGAGCTTAATGCTGAAGCGCCGATCTTCGTCCAGCTCAACGAACCTGTCGCACATACCTCGATCGTCGTGGCACCAGCTGCACTCCCCCGGGAGACTGTCGTCGTCCGAGTACGACATTTCCTACGTTCATAATTCAAAGATTAAACTTGTACAATTAAATATATGTACTAAAAAATCTAAATTATATCATTATTTTTCAAAGAAAATCCAGGCCACTCGATATTTCCCACATATTCTAGCACAAGTCATGCCAGAATTCACGGAAAAATCTAGCATGACCTTTGCTAAAAAAGGACATATCGAGCGCCTGAAATTTGCCGAAATGGAAATTAATCAACACTCTGGCAAAACATAGGCCACTCGGAGGTGTAACCAAAACATGAAATAATTGCTTAAACTAAAAAATAACACCAAATATGGCATGTTCAACTAGTTATATTAATTCAACTAGTTCTATTAATTCAACTAGTTCTTACTAAATATAAACTTAGTATAAAAATAAAAAAACTAGTTCTTTCTAAAAATGAAATAGTTCAACTAGTTATTAATTTACTTACTATACCAGTTCAACTAAAACTTAACTAGTTCAACTAAAACTAAACTAGTTCTATTAATTCAACTAGTTCTTACTAAATACAAACTTACTATAAATAGAAAGAAACTAGCACATCTACTACTACTAATTAACATCTAACTACTACATCTACTACTAATTAACATGTACTACTCCTAATTATACAACTAGTTTACCATCACTACTAGTAATTAATATCCACTACTTCTAAAAATCATTATCTATGAACCCTAAATTAACATCTACTACTACTAAAATCATCTACTAACTAAGAAAAGAGAGAGGGGGTTGGGGAGGGGTGGGGGGCTTACAGAGGGAG
>NC_041382.1:680020131-680046310 GCF_002162155.2 Triticum dicoccoides
GGGCTCGGTGGGCTCGATCGAGGGCGGCGGCGGTGAGGTCGAGGGCGGCGACAGTGTGGTCGAGAGCGGTGGCGGTGAGGTTGAGGGCGGGCGGCGGCGGCGGTGAGGGCGCAGGCGCGCTCGGGCTCGGGCGGCGGCGACAGGGAGTAGGGGAACAGGCCAGTGGGGGGGAAAGGAGGACTTAGCGAAATTTTGATGCGGGGGGTGGTTAACTCGAACTAACAGTAGCGCACGTACAGAAAACGTGCTATAGCTAACTTATCTACAGCGCGTTTTGGGAAAAACTGCTACTGCTAATGGAAGCAGTTATTTCTTTTGTTTAGTAAAAACATCAAAAATATACATTGGTCATCATTGATCTTTTTGTGTATAATCCAAATAGTCAACATGAATCCTCACTGTACCTGTATAGGTACAGGCGAGGATTCATATTGCAACCACAAATCATACACATATAGTTCAATTAAGACTAAGTGCTTGAGATAGGTTGAGAAGCAACATATTTAAGGTGGTAAACACCTTGTTCACTTAGCACTATGGGACTAAACTTAATTAGTTGCGGTCATACTTACCAGCAGCGAGTTTTGAGAAAAACCGCTGCTACTAAGCTCTTTAGCAGCAGCGCGTCCACGGGAAGGGCGCTACTACTATATCTAGCCTGGAGGCAACACCGTGGCAATTATACTAGTAGCGCTCTTTTCACCTAGAGCGCTACTGCTACTCAGTCATTAGCAGCGCTCTTTTCTAAAGCTCGTTGCTACTAATTAGCAGTAGCGTCTGTTTTTAGACCGCGCTGCTGCTAAGATTCTGTGTATAAGGTTTTCCCTAGTAGTGTTACTTGGATCCAACATTTATTTTGAAGACGCAGCAGCATGAAGCTCGCCGGACAACCTGTCACAGTGGCCAACAGGTCACTTCAGCCGGTTTACCTGATATCCCGGTTCGGAAGCGCCGGTCTGAGGTCTCTCCCACTTCTGACAATTCTTATTCCAAGGCAGGTTATTTCAGACAACCTCTTAATCCGTCTGATTCAAATTATCAGGTGACACCTCCCTCATCTTCTAGCGAGTCAACATCAACCCAACTCCCCCCTCTTAAGACTGTAGCTGGGTAAGCATTCAAACCCTTCCTTCAAATGCTAAACCTCTTGTAATTTTGTTTGCAGAGCCAAAGCCAGACCCAGCAAGAAAGCTCGGGTCAACAATCCATCAGAAGACCAGGCAGTTTTTGAAGAAGAGCAAATAGGTGAACCGGACCAAACTTGTGAACCGGAGGGTCCTCATCCTGAAGCTACCTTTGATGAACCGCCCCTTCAAGACCAAAATATTGGTGAACAACCAGAAGCTGATCCTGCTGTGCCTGACACTGAACCGGCAGCTCCAAACCGGGCTAGTCCGGTGAGAGGTACTGACACTCCGTCATCACCCGCAAAAACCACTGAAGGCCAAGGAGATGATGTTATCATTACTGGCATGGGCCATAGTTCTCCTGGCCATCCCGTAATCTTGGCCCAACAAAGTTCCAAAGAAGAGCGTGCTGCTAGGGAAAAGGGTAAATGGAGTACTGACTTATCAAGCTATGCCCATCTCAGTGCTAAAGAACTTCACTCCGGTTTCTTAAACCGTCTGCACTCAAACCGTGACTATGAAGCCGGTTTGGTGAATTTGATGAAGGAACGCTATGAGGTATTTTCATCTCCCTTTATTTCTTGATTCCAAAGTTGAAACACTAGCCCAAGTAGCCCCTAAGGGCCGTTTTATGATGTTAATCTTAAACCGGGTATTTATAACACTTTAATCCTCTCCTACTAACCCTCAAAATGTCAGGTCCTTAGTGAAAACCAAAACCAATACTTTACCAATGTAATTATATAGCCTTCCTCAGTGTAGCCCCCAAAGGCCGGTTTAGCTTTGTGAGGTAATCCGGGTCTTTAATACATGCGTCCGTTTTGAACAGATGTACATTAGCCCCCCCCAAGTGTCAAGGATAATGCTTCCATTGTTCTGGAGACTTATAAAAGATGTAGTGAATCAGAGCAAATAGGCATTAGCCCCTAAGTACAAAGTGCATAACTTGTTATACGCTTTGTACTTAGAAAATACATATCCTGTTGTTGACATATCTTCACTGTTACAGGCCGAGCTAAGAAAAAGAGATGCTCGAACCGCTGATTTACAAGACAATGTGAAGTCCCAACAAGCAGAAGCTGCAAAAGCCAAAGGGGAGCTGACCAAAGCCCTGGCAGCGATGGAAAAACTGAAGGAGTCTTTTAACAAGGAACGTGCTGACTGGGAAACCAAGAAGGCCGGTTTAACCAAAAAAGCTGAGGATGTCAAAGCAGCCCTGAAACCAGTTGTAGATGAACTAACTGGTTTGAAGCGGCAAATCAACGCTATGACATCCGCTGTATTTGGTAAGTATCTCCTTATGCTTGTTTATCCAATTTCATGAGACTTTGGTGTTTACCAGTTTGGCTGATATTAAACCATGACAGGCACTCGCATTGCTCATCTGGGTGCTGATATGCGGATGAAGCTTAAAGAAGCTTATACCTTAATAGAACAGCTTTACTCGGGATCCCAGCGTGCTATATGCACTGCAGCCTACAATAAATCGGCGCCATCACTGATAAAAGAAACTCTTGAGAAGCTGGCCATGTTACCAGCATGGATTACCGAACTGAAGAAGTCAGCCGCAAGGGCAGGAGCATTAACCGCGCTAATCCGGGCCAAGGCATGGATTCCAGACCTTGAAGCGGAGGACATTATAAAAGGATATTCAGGTGTGAAGGGGGATGGTTCAAACTTCGATAATGATGATCTCCGAAGGCTGACAAAGGAGATGCCGCCAATAGCCGGCAAGCTAGCAGAAGACACTGATTTGTCTCATTTCCAGCCGGCTTACGACACTGAAGGGAAGAGACAGCCTGCCGAAATCCATGAAATCGAAGAACTTGTGCCTCCAATACGTAAGCATACTTACGCTCCTGACATTAACCCCTCTAGCCTTATCCATGAAGAAGCCGTGTTTCAAGCTTTAACCGGAATCGATTGGTCGACGGTTGATTTCCAGCGTCTGGGGAGGGATGAAGAAGAAGTGATTGCACCAAATGACCCTCAACCGTCAAACCGTCCAGACGAAGCATCTTAAACCGGCAGCCGGTTTACCAGCTATTGTGTGCCAATGCTTAAAAACAATTACTCAATTGGGGCCGTTTTGAAGCTTCTTGTAATAGGATAGCAAAAACTCCCTTATCTGTCATGCCATCGAGCATGTGTTGTGGTGCTTTGATATTGTAAAAACTTACGCCACTTTTTGGGATCTATTTATGCATAGCCCATGATGATTTGTGTTTCTGTATACAAGAACTTGAAAGTGTCCTAGTGGTTTACCACTGGACGGGTCATGATGTCCAAACATAAATAATACTTGGATGGATAATCAAAATATAATAATATCTGTAGCATACCTCATTGGCTGCCCAACTGCTTGTATGATAAAGGCGTAAACACCAATCCGGAGCATTGATAACTCCGTCCTTAATTTGCCAGATTATGATAGTAAAACGTACCGGGATGTAATAAACACCGGGTTTTCCTTATAACACTGGCGACTTGTTAGTCAAAACCATACCGGTTTAATGAACACCGGATTATGCCTGATCATATACTGACAACTTGTAGTTGAAAGCCAAGCCGGGTCAATGACGTTGGTTTATCAAAAGATACTATGAACCTCAACAAAGGCGGAAAACTTAGCAAATAGAACTCAAAAAGAACATGCGAGGCTTTTACGAGCTGCCAGGATCCAAATCGAGGCTTTTCATGGGCTGCTAGGCCACTGAGTTAAACCATTTAACAAAGCCTTTTAAGATGGGCCTCCAATTAACCAATCATCATTTTAACTTTGACAAGTTCAGGGTCTGTATATGATTGACTTGCCAAATGTTCGGCGGGTCATACCAGGATTACCTGGACAGGACTGGCTTACTTGATGAAGGCAGGTTAACCCAGGGTTTTAGGTGAATACACCAGGCTTCCAAGCCGTGGCTTGATAGCCAATTACAAGGGTCCTTTCAAACTCTTTGTTGCTTTGCAAAAAGAGCCCCCAAGTAACTTTTTGAGCTGTGCTCAGTGGGTGCCCATGTTTGAGCTCATGCTTTTTGCAACACTCTCTTTGGCCCCGAATTAAATTCATGTTTGGCCTTACGTCAATCAAGAGGTGTAGCCACAGTTCAGATATGACCAAGCCCCCTAGTGATATCCCTTTGTAGTTTCAAACCGATCAAGAGGTGTAGCTATGGTTCAGATATGACCAAGCCCCCTAGTGATTTTCTTTTGTATCCATGCGGCTGCAGAGACCGGTTTAACAAAACTCCGCTTTGTCAGTAGAAACTTTTGGAAGCACACACATGATGTAAAAAGAATAGAGACCCTACTTTATTCGAGGCTCCGGTTTAATATATACATTGTCATAAATATGTACATATGAAGAGCCTATGGCTCAAGTATAGTAAGGTCGAAGAAGAGCTATATTCCACGGCCGCTTGGTCTCCTCCTCCGATTTACGTGAGTCTTTATGCTCTCGAACATCAATGAGGTAGTACGACCCATTGCGCAGATTCTTGCTGACCACAAAGGGTCCTTCCCAAGGTGGGGATAACTTGTGCATATCAATTTGATCCTGGATGAGCCGGAGCACCAAATCGCCCTCCTGAAAGGTTCTAGTCTTAACCCGGCGGCTGTGATAACGTCAGAGATCTTGTTGATAAATCACCGAACGTGTTGCTGCAAGATCACGCTCCTCATGTAACAAGTCCAGGGAATCCTAACGTGTTGTCTCATTATCAGCTTCAACATAAGCTGCCACACGGGGCGAGTCGTGGCGGATGTCACTAGGGAGAACCGCCTCCGCTCCATAAACCATGAAGAAAGGTGTGTAACCCGTAGATCTGTTAGGTGTGGTGTTGATGCTCCATAACACAGAAGGTAATTCCTCCACCCAACAACCCGGTGTCCGCTTCAAAGGAACCATAAGCCGGGGTTTAATACCTCTCAAAATTTCTTGATTTACCCTGTCTGCTTGACCATTAGATTGGGGGTGAGCCACCGATGCTATATCAAGCCGGATGTGCTCACGTTGGAAAAATTCTTCCATCTCTCCCTTTGACAGATTAATGCCATTATCAGTTATAATACTGTGTGGAAAGCCAAACCGAAATATCATCTTTTTGATGAATTGAACCGCCGTGGCCGCATCACACTTACTGTCTGGCTCTGCTTCCACCCATTTGGTGAATTTGTCAACTTCCACTAATAAGTGGGTCTTTTTGTCCTTGGAACGCTTAAAGGGTCCAACCATATCAAGCCCCCAAGTCACAAACGGCCATGTTATTGGAATCATCCTCAACTCCTGAGCCGGAATATGAGCACGGCGTGCGAATTTTTGACAACCGTCACATCTTTTGACTAAGTCCTCCGCATCAGCATGAGCTGTTAACCAATAAAAACCGTGGCGAAAAGCTTTAGCAACCAAAGACTTTGAACCTGTGTGGTGACCACAATCCCCTTCATGGATTTCCTGCAAAATCTCACATCCCTCTTGAGGAGAGACACAACGCTGAATTGCCCCTGAAACGTTGTAACGATGTAACTCTCCATTGAGTATGGTCATTGACTTGGAACGCCGAATTATCTGCCGGGCCGAGGTTTCATCCTCCGGTAATTTGCCCCGGTTCATGTAAGCCAGGTATGGGATTGTCCAATCCGGTATGATATGCAAAGCTGCCACCAATTGAGCCTCCGGATCAGGAATAACCAACTCCTCTTCTGTTGGTACCTTGACCGATGGATTATGCAGCACGTCAAGAAAGACATTTGGTGGGACCGGTTTACGCTGAGAACCAAGGCGGCTTAAAGCGTCCGCCACTTCGTTCTTTCACCGGTCTATATGGTCCACCTGATAACCCTTGAAGTGACCAGCCACTGTGTCCACCTCTCGTCGATATGCAGCCATGAGTGGGTGTTTAGAATCCCAAGTGCCAGACACCTGTTGAGCCACCAGATCTGAATCCCCAAAACACTTAACCCGGCTTAAGTTCATCTCCTTAGCCATCCGAAGACCGTGGAGTAAAGCCTCGTACTCAGCTGCATTGTTAGTACAGGGGAACATTAAACAGAGGACATAACAAAACTTGTCACCTCGTGGGGAAGTTAGTATGACTCCAGCCCCCGAGCCCTCCAACTGTCTGGATCCATCAAAATGAATAGTCCAATACGTGTTATCTGGCTTTTCCTCTGGTGCCTGCAACTCTGTCCAATCATTGATGAAGTCCACAAGTGCTTGGGATTTAATGGATGTGCGAGGTGTGTATTTGAGCCCGTGAGGTCCAAGCTCAATAGTCCACTTAGCAATCCGGCCGGTTGCTTCTCTGTTTTGAATAATATCTCCCAGAGGGGCTGAACTGACCACTGTGATAGGATGCTTGCCATAAACACTCCATACACCAGCTTCTGCCAATGTGGATACCTCTGCTTTGATTCAATGAGTACCTCACTGATATAATAATCCGGCCGTTGAACCGGATACTCCTTTCCAGCTTCCTTGCGCTCCACCACAATAGCCACGCTAACAGCTCGAGCATTAGCAGCCACATACAGCAGTAACGGCTCTTTATCGATCGGGGCTGCAAGCACAGGTGGTTCAACTAACTGCCGTTTCAGATCCTCAAACTCTTTATCAGCTGCCTCGCTCCAGACAAAATCATATGTTTTCTTTAGCATCTGATATAAAGGAATAGCCTTCTCCCCAAGGCGACTGATAAACCGGCTCAAAGCCGCAATCCCGCCGGCCAAACGTTGAACGTCATTGATACACGCCGGTTTAGCCAAAGATGTAATTGCTGAGATTTTTTCCGGATTAGCCTCAATGCCTCTGTTTGACACCAGAAAACCCAAGAGTTTGCCTGCCGGTACACCAAAGACACACTTTTCCGGATTGAGCATCATCTTGTAAACCCGGAGGTTGTCAATGGTTTCTCTCAAATCATCTATCAATGTTTCCTCCTTCCTGGACTTTATCACAATATCATCCACATATGCATGAACATTGTGCCCAATCTGCTTATGAAGACAATTCTGAACACAGCATTGATAAGTCGCCTGGGCACTCTTGTGCCCAAAGGGCATGGAGACATAGCAGAAGGCTCCAAAGGGAGTTATGAAAGTTGTCTTCTCCTGGTCCTTAACTGCCATTTTGATCTGATGATAACCAGAATAAGCGTCCAGAAAACACAAACGGTTGCAACCCGCCGTAGCATCAATGATCTGATCAATACGAGGGAGGGCAAAGGGGTCTGCAGGGCAAGCCTTGTTCAAGTCTATGTAATCCACACACATACGCCAAGTGCCATTTTTCTTAAGAACCAGCACCAGATTAGCCAACCACTCCGGGTGAAAGACCTCCATGATAAACCCTGCGGCCAACAACCGAGTTACCTCTTCACCAATAGCCTTGCGCCTTTCTTCATTAAAGTGGCGGAGAAACTGCCGGACCGGTTTAAACTTAGGATCAATGTTAACTGTGTGCTCAGCGAGTTCCCTCGGTACACCTGGCATGTCAGAAGGTTTCCATGCAAAGATGTCCTGGTTCTCACGGATGAACTCGATGACCGCACTCTCCTATTTGGGATCTAGGTTAGCGTTGATGTTGAACTGCTTGGATGAATCACCCGGAACAAAATCAACCATCTTAGTATATGTGGCCGATTTGAATTTCAACGCCGGATCGTGTTCCGTAGTTGGCTTTTTCAAAGAAGTCATATCTGCCCGATCAACTTGGTCCTTATAGAACTTCAGCTCCTCCGTGGCACAAACCGACTCAGCATAAGCCGCATCACCTTCCTCACATTCCAGAGCGATCTTCCTGCTCCCGTGTACTGTGATGGTCCCCTTATGACCTGGCATCTTAAGCTGCAGATACACATAGCACGGCCTCGCCATGAACTTAGCGTAAGTCGGCCGCCCAAACAAAGCGTGATACGGACTTTTGATTTTCACCACCTCAAAAGTCAGTGTTTCTGATCTTGACTCATGATCATCTCCAAAATCCACCTCTAAGGCTATCTTGCCCACTGGATATGCAGACTTACCAGGCACCACACGATGAAAAACGGTGTTTGACGGTTTAAGATTCTTATCTGTCAACCCCATACGACGGAAGGTATCATAATATAGAATGTTGATACTACTTCCCCCATCCATGAGTACCTTAGTGAACTTATATCCCCCAACTTGAGGGGCCACCACTAAGGCCAGATGACCCAGATTGTCAACCCGGGGCAGGTGATCCTCTCTACTCTATAAAATGGGTTGCTCAGACCAGCGCAAATACTGAGGCACCGCCGGTTCAATAGAGTTTACTGCCCTCTTGTGAAGCTTCTGATCACGCTTACACAAGCTAGTGGTGAAGACATGATATTGCCCACTATTTAACTGCTTAGGATTGCTCTGATAGCCCGACTGCTGCTGTTGCTGGTTCCCCTGGTGGTTGTAACCTCCCTGGTTGCCCTGGTGCCCTTGATTGATGTGTCCGGTTTGATTGCCCTGAAATCCTGAACCGGAACTGCCGCCTCCGTAACCCGGCCCGTGGAAACCACCTCCTGAACCACCGGGCGGGCCATTATCATACTGCAACATTTTGGAGTTCTTGAAATCTCGCATGATATAACAATCCTTCCAAAGATGTGATGCTGGCTCCTCCTTTGATCCATGCTTTGGACAGGGTTGATTTAACGGGCACTCCAAATTGGGGCCTGAACCTCCGCCCCTCTAGGGCTGCTTGCCCTTACGGTGCTGGCCATTCTCCTGAGCATTGATGTTAGCGACAAAGTCCAAGCTGTTGTCGGCTTTGCGCTTACCATTGTTCCCATGGCCTGCCGGATTATGCTGCTGACCCTTGGCGTTGCCATTCTTTTTTCCTTTCCCCGGTTTGTCCTCCTCTGAGTCAGGGTCTTTGGTCGGCGTATTTAACCAAAGCGGCCATAAGCGTTGACATATCATTGCAGTGACGTTTGAGCCGTCCTAACTTCTGTTTGAGCGGCAGAAAACGGCAATTGCCCTCCAACATTAGCACTGCGGTATCTGCATTGATATGATCTGATGAATGCAAAATAGCTGAGACCTGCTTTACCCAATGGGTCGTCGACTCTCCATCCTCTTGGACACAAGCGGCTAGATCCACAATCGACATGGGTTGCTTACAAGTATCTTTGAAGTTCTGGATAAACCGGTGCTTCAATTCGGCCCATGACCCGACAGAGTTAGTTGGTAAGCTCTTCAACCAAGTACGAGTTGTTCCTTCCAACATCATGGTGAAGTATTTAGCACATACCACTTCATCCACATCTAACATCTCCATTGCCATCTCGTAGCTTTCAACCCATGCTTCTGGCTGCAGATCGGCGGTATAATTGGGTACCTTACGAGGTCCTTTGAAATCCTTGGGCAGTCTCACACTATGCAAAGCGGGGGTAAGACACGGCACCCCTAAGGAACTGAATGCCACACCTGGCTCTACTGAAGCGGTAGGGTGAACCAGAGTAGGTTGACAGGCTCCGTGCAGAGCTGCTAACTCGGCCTCTCGACGCGCGCGACCATGGTCCACCACATCCTGCACATTAGCACCTCCCCCTGCCGGGTTGTGCCCTCGTGGCGGATTACGGTGACGTACACTGCTTGATACGGCCGGTTCATCCTCAACGTGCCTGCTATAGCTCCGGCTTGGACGGGGGGTGGAATGAATCCTCTCACGGCTGTGTGAATACGCCTGCTGCTGGTTTAGAGCTGTTTGAAGGAGATCTCTGGCCCGTCGTGCCTCAATCGCAACTGGTGATTCACCGTCGGTTGGGAGGGCTGCCAATCGCGAAGCGACGGCCACAATGTTTTCCAACGGGTTGGAGTAATGCCCGGGAGGTGTTGGAACATACTGTGGCACAATGTTGTTCTGACGAGGCGGCTCCATCGTGCGTGGCTGAACTGGCACTCCTGTTCCTGGCGCCTCCGTCCGGTTTAATATTGGCTGGTTACTCGTTCCTGCTCCTGGCGTATTGAAGAGATTTCTTGGCTCATAACTTGACGGGAGGTGTGATCGGTATCTTCTTCTCATGACTTCTTCTGAAGCGTTCTGATCCAGCCTAATCCGGTAGGCCTGAGCTTCCAACTCGGCCTGTTCCGTAGCCATCCTAGCGTTCTCTTCCGCTAGATCCGCTTTAGCCTAGATTATCTGATCCTTTATCTTTGTGATCTCCATGTTGTGCTGAACCCGGGCTGTTGCGTCCACCTCCGCGGCCATTAATGTTGCCAACGCGTCGAACAAGTCAGACATAACTTGAGCCGGATGTGGCGCAGAGCCCCCTGCCCCCGTCGGCGTGGCTGTTGCCGAACCGGAGAGCATCACCGCGGCGGTTGATGAGTGGGGTGCTGATTGTGTACCGGCCATGAAGATAGCGGCCTGATTGGGTAGATCAGGGGAGTCCAGAATACTATTGCCCTCGGAACCTCCACCAATCCGGCCATCCTGCAACTGATAGAGCGATTCGGTCTCTCCAGAAGACTCGTCGTCAGAGCAGACAACGGTTTCTCCATCAGATGCCGGTCCGTCCTCATATCCTGCTCCATGGATGACGCCTATGAAAACATGCTTCGCCACGGGCTGAACCGGGGAAGGGCTTGCACACTGAGCCGTCTCGATGATGTCGGTGCAGGTGTCTGGCTCAAGGCCCGGTTCACCAATCTTGCCGATGACCATCGTGCGATAACCCCACGATGGGCGCCAACTATCGTGGGTTTGTCACGGCAGATGTCCTCGTGAAAGGACTTAGTCGTGGAGCCATCGCAACGGGTTAGCTTAAAGGGGTTAAACCGGACAAGGGGACACGGGGAGTTTATACTAGTTCGGCCCCTTCGATGAAGGTAAAAGCCTACGTCTAGTTGTGATTGGTATTGCTAGACTTTCGATGACCAGGGAGCGAATCCGCTTTGACTGGCTCTCGAGTTGTTGTCTGTTGTCCCTAAACCGCTGTCGGGTTGTCCCTTTATATACATAGATTGACGCTCGCCAGTTTACAGGGTCCCGAAGTCGGATCATAAAATGTGTCCGGTTCGGTCTCTACACTTCCTATCTTACAATGCAAGTTACATAATTAGGTCGGTTTACATCTACATGCCTTAACTCGCCTCCGGGCCTTGGGCCTTCATAAAGCGCCATCATTCTTACGTCTTCATGGGCTTCTAATCTTCATAAAGCTAACACGGCTACTCCTGGCCGGCTTACGTCCAGTAGTAATATCCCCAACAACACTGCTCGTATGATAAACCGTGACAACTTATGTCTTACCATGCCATATTCATGAAAAAACTAGTGAGGACGCATCTGTTTCGGCTACAATTATGATGGTTCTCACATGATTCACGGGCACACAAAAGTAGTAGCAGTTCCCATAGACGGATTCAAACAGAGTACTAGCCCCAGAGGGCTCGATAACAGGCAAGGTTCGGATAATTAGACACAACCCAAACTACTATTAAACACTAGCTGGGGCAACTATTTCATGGCTCGATTTAATTTGGCCTGGACACAAGACAAACCTTGGTATGAACATCATCGAGGACGTCCGGCAGCAGCTCAATCCTGTGAACCTTCATGAAGACAACCTTGTGGCCTTGCCACTCATAAACTTGTTTGTGGAGGCATGCCACGTCATCTTCCTGCGTAAGCTTGACAAGAACAGTATTCCTCACAAAAGAAGGAGTAGCTTTGAACTTCTTGTGCTTCAATACACCCTAGACAACACTCCTGACAACAGTGAGGCTGGAATACAACTCTTCATTGGTATAAGTGCAAATGGCTTCCAGGATCCAACAGCCTAAAAACTCTGTTTCCAGTGCGTATATTCGGGTCATCCGCCTCATAGCGAGTGACATGTACAACCACACAATCCTTGTCTGCATCAGGGCTCTAATTGAAACAGAAACAAATTCTGAATTACTTTCCAGTATAAGAAACACAAGTTATTTAAACCACTATGTATAGAATGGCATCGAAGCTAATAAAATTTTGCATTATTCATCACCACATACTTGGATGAAAAACCACAATCGAGATCGGCAAAGAAGAAAATCACCTTGGGCAGCTCAGCGGGGAGGACACATCCTCGAAGGCGGAAAACTGCTCCTGCAGTGCCACGGGGGCTGTAACCTCAAACGGGGCGTTGACCATCTCAATAGTGGCCACGAGCGTATCTGGGGTCGGCTCGGTGGCTGCCTCCATCTTCTTGGAGATCTCTGTCTCATGGGGATCAACCTCCCGCGTCCACTCCAATATCGGCGGATCTTTTCCTGGTTCTCCTTGGTCCATCATGAAACTGACAAATACTAGGAGACCACTAAAAGGAAAACACAATCGCAATGACAATGAAACAAAAAATAGAGTGAGGATCGGTTACTGCTTTGCAAAAGTTCTTTTTTTTTCTCTGAATGAAAATATATCAACATCACAGATCCGCTTACCTTCCCTTCGTTGGGAGAGAAGAATAGTGGCAGATGCGAGCATTGCCTTTCTTGAAGACGGTGAGGGAGAAGAGGATTCAGCGAAGAGCGAAATGATGGTTGCTTCGTCCGTCAAACTTAGACCGTGGGGAGGTGGGGTTTTGTGATACGACGGCTCGTTACTGCCGCGCTACGACCGGGGTGACTCCCGCCTGCATACTGCCTTCTAATTTGGCGGATGGCATTTGGTCCCGCGTGCTGCATGGCCCGCATGTCGGTGAACAAAATTATAACGGCATTCCATAGAGGGAGACGTTTTGATGACCTAGGAGGAGCCAGAAGTGGTATTGTATCCACTGTATTAGTAGTAATTGTTTTTCTGTGTAGCTGTAGAGTGTCTCCATTGTACTAGTAGTAATTGTTTCTCTGGGCCCAAGACAAAACAGCCCACCCACCCTAGTAAATAGTAAAATCAATTCAAAAGTCCATATATTTACTGAATGAGAGGCGCTACCCACACCCAGCACACCACCCCCAAAAAAACCTGGGTGTTCTTCTTCCTCCTTACTCCCACCCACCTCACGTCAGCTCGCTCCACTCGTACCCCCAAATTCCTCACCTCACTCATACAGAAAACCCCAGCTCCCCTTCTTCCTCACTACTACAGAAAAACCCCAGCTCCCCTTCTTCTTCACTCGCACTACAACTAGGCTCGTCATTCGTTACTCTGCTCAAATCCGTGAGCACAACGCAATGCCTATTGTAGATTCTACACCCGGCAGCGCGGGGAAAAGCGGCGACCCCTCCCCCACCGGATGCCAGGAACCCGTAGAATCTCGGGTGGACCGCATCAGCGATCTCCCGGACGCCGTCCTTGGGAGATCATCTCGCTTCTCCCCACCAAGGATTGCTGCCGCACCCAAGTCCTCTCAATTCGGTGGCGCCCTCTATGGCGCGTCGTGCCCCTTAATCTTGACTGTCGTCAGCTATCTCTCTTCAATGATTTTGAAATCCCCAGAGCCATCATCTCCTCCCACCAGGGCTCCGTTCAAAGCATCTAAATCCCGTCATGCTACCTGAGCAAGCATACCATGCCCTGCATGGTGGATACCTGGCTGAAATCCCCTGAATTTACAAAACTACAGTTGCTTGAGTTCTGTTATTCCCCTAGAAATCACCTACCAGATACCGAACGCCATCTACCTATGCCCTCAGCACCGATACCCATCTCGTGGTTTTCCTCCTCTCTCCACACCGCCACCTTTGCGCTGTGTGACCTACCAGACAATCTGGTACTAAACCTTTGACTCCCATTTCTCAAGAAACTTTCACTTGTGCGGGTTCGTATATCGGAGGCCTCATTGTACAGCATCATTCACTCCAGTTGACTCTCATTTCTCAAGAAACTTTCACTTGTGCAGGTTCGTATATCAGAGGCCTCATTGCACAGCATCATTCACTCCAGTTGCCTTGCCCTGGAGTGCTTGGTGCTTCTTTTCACAGTTAGAATCGGTTATCTCCAAATAAAGTCGCCTAACCTTGTAAGAATTGGAATTTCTTTTGACGAAAGGCAGCTCATCATCCAAGATGCCCCTTCACTTCAAAGGTTGATCCTTGATTCTAGTTATTCACCGTTGCAAATAACCGCCCTCTTTGCGCCTAAACTGGAGACCTTGGGTGTAATACATGATCTCTGTGCTCATTTCAATATGGTGTTTGGCTCCACAGTTCTTCAGGTACTTTATATTATCATCTACACTTGTAACCATAAGCTGCATTTTAAATTTCTGCGCATAAGTTATATGTCATCTTGGAGTACACATTTTGTACTAATATTATGTTCTATGCTCAATGAAGAGTTTCTCCATCGATGGCCTATCAATGGTGCTGGATTCTGTCAAGATCTTATATATCCAAATAAATAGTTTTGATCTGAACAAGATTATTGGCTTGCTGCAATGCTTTCCATGTCTTGAGAAGTTGTATATAAAGGTGATAATTTCACGCACATTGGAAGCCCACATATAGTGTACTAGAATTAACCGTTCAGTTGTTGCTCTTTAGACACTCTTTTTTTAGACCTTAACTGTTTTCAATCTTCATGTCTATTTAGGCAACATGACCGGGTAAGAAAGTTATAACCAATCGGTGGATTCGTAAGCATCGGGATTTTCTCACTTCTCATGAGATTCGATTGAAGACAATAACGCTAGAACGATATGTAGCCAACCGTGCAAACACTAGATTTGTCACATTCTTCCTACTGAATGCGAGGTTACTATTGTCCATCAGGCTTAAGTTTATCAGCAGCATGGTTTTGACGGATGGGTATGTGAAAGAGCAAAAAAAGGAGTTTCGGGTGGGCAAAAGAGCTTCTGAACGTGCCGAGCTTCTATTTACAACATATTATGGTCATAATCCAGTAAATTTTACGACCCAGGATGTTCATTCTATGGACCTAACCGATCCATTTGACTGTGACTTCCGAAAACAGTGTTGGAGTTAGATGTTGTTTCCCTTTTCAACCTGGTTTTTTTTGTAAACTTGATGAAGAATTAACCCTCGTGCTTTTGTACAGTTTGTAAGCTGGAGTTAGATGTTCTTGCCCTTTTCAACTCGGCTGTGACTATCATATTTTCTTTGAAGCAAGGCAAATGGCTTGTCAGTCGTTTAATTTAGAGTGAAATATTGTAACAACTAAAAAATCCCAACCAAGGGAAATAACATCATTCTCGCCGGCTGCTTGAGCTCACTGTGCATTACAGAAGCCAAGTGATTAGCCCCCACCAGCACCCACAAACTTATTTCGAACTAGCACATGAAATGGGCTGTAAATTTTCATAGGAAAGGCTGCATGACCGTGACAGATTTGGATTCTGACATTTGGGACCCGCGAGGAAATAGCCTATCCAAGGTGGTGTCGACTTACTAGCCAGTCAACAAACGATTCTGCCTACCAGTCGTTGGATTGACATCCAACATCTGTCGTGTATCTTCTATCTCTTGTCTTCTTCTTCCTCCAGCCACCCAAACCAAACCACCCCGTCGGCTCCGCCTGCTCCCGCCTCCCATGGCTAGCTGCGCCTCCACCGCCTTACCGTACGTACCCTCCAACGTTGGCCAGTCCCTCCCTCTATTCCCCCACATGCCCTGTTATTCTCCAGCGACGTCAGCCCCAACACGCACCCGCACCTGAACCAGTCAACCCTCGTACTCCCCTCCGCCTGCGACTGGACCGGCGCATCTTCCACGGCTCCTGTTCATTCCGTCCGAGGCCTCGCCGTCGTCCTCCGCCTTGCGGCCTTGGTTCGCTCGCCGTGCGCGGTGCACCGCCCTCTTGCGTTGTCAACGTCGTCAACAACCGAGAGGAACAAGGACATGAATGTACGTGGAGAGGATGACAATAGGGACCCACCAGCATCATGGCAGTATGCAAGCAAGTGCCTCTATATTACAAGCCCAAAAATATGGTTCCTCCTAATGGTTGGACATCTGGGGCTCACGCCATTGTCAACATAGTCAATAAATGAGAGAATTACACTACGAGCGGCTGACACTAGGGACCCAGCAGGTCGTGCAGTTTTTTTGTGGAACAAGCAGTTGTTATTTATACTAGTTTTAGCGACGGATCAGGGTAACAACGGGGTTTTGCGGGGGCTGTGGCCCGTCTAGCCAGGGTTTTATTTATGTTTACCACATCATGAGCCCAGTTGTGTTTTTTTCTTGCTGAAAATGGCTAGCCCGGTTCTATTTTTTAAAAAAAAACAAGGCCTACTTTCTTTATCAGCCCTGCTGGGCTGCAAATCTTTCAAGACGAGGAGAGTTTCATTCGGTTTGCCCAGAAATGGGTTGTACATTTTTAAAACACATCAAACCGGGAATTAGTTTCAATTTTTTTCATTACAAGATTTTAAATTCCATTGATTATTATGCGTGGACAATTATTTGGATTTTATATTTATATAAATTATTTTTCAAAATAGTTTGAATGTGAATCGATATTTCGGGATTAAAAACAGTTGACCGCACCGAAATATGCAAAATTTTGTATACTTTTTAACCGTGGCCACAATATGGGGTGTAATGCTAACAAAAAGAAGATGGGCTCCAAAAAATTCTTAAGAATTAGCAAATGGGTTGTACATTATTAGAAATAATACACACGAGAGCAGTGACTGTTGGATGTCCATCCAACGGCTATCGTGCTTTTTCAATCTCTGCTCTTCCTGCTCCAGCCGCTCAAACAAGCGCCGGTGGGACTGCCTGCTCCCTCCTCCCGCGGCCGGCTATACTGCCGTGTAAGCCTCACCGCCCCACCGTACTCCCATCGCTGGCCTAGCCATCCCTCTACTCACCCACACCTACTGTTATTCTCCGGGGACGGCAGACGAACCAGTAAACCCTCGTACTCCTCCGCATGGGAAACAACTTCCGAGTCTTCCCTGACTTCGTGTCATTTCCTTCCTAGGCCTCGCCATCGTCCACCGCCCTGGTGCTCTCGGCGCGGCCTGGTCAACGTGGTCAATGAACGACATCCATTGGAAGTGGACTGTACGTGGAGAGGCTGACAGCTGGGTCCATGGCCGCACGCAAGGAAATGCCTCCTTATTACGCGCAAAATAATGATTCCTCCACCTGACAGCTAGGACCCACGGGAAGGGCTTCTGTATTTCGCGAAAAAAAGTTCCTCCCGCTGACAGGTCGGACCCACCAGGTATATCTTCACACGCAAGGAAGTGCCTCCTTATTACGCACAAAAAAATGAATACCCCCTGCTAGCTGGGACCCACCATAGTGGGTGGCTGACTTGTGGGCCTACTAAGTTGACAGGGACGGAGGGCTTTGTCAACTTAGTCAATATGAACGATTCTAACTCCAGTGACTGTACGATGTCCATCCATCGGCCATAGTGCTTCTTCAACCTCTGGTCTTCTTGCTCCAGCCGCCCAAACCAGCGCCGGTTATGCCGCATGCTCCTGCCTCCCGTGGCCGGCTGTGCTGCCGCGGAGGCCTCACCAGCCCCATACTACTCCCACCGCTGGCCAGACCATCCCTCCACTCACCCACACCCCCTGTTATTCTGCGGCGACGGCGGCTTCACACCGCAGCCGAACCAGTGAACCCTCGTACTCCTCTCTGCGTGGGTATCCACTGCCGCGTCTTCCCCGGCTCCGTGCCGTCCCCTTTCTAGGCCTCACCGTCGTCCACCACCTTGGTGCTCTCGGCGCGGCGTGGTCAATGTGATCAACAACCAACTTTCATCAAAAGAGTACTATACGTGGAGAGGCTGACAGTTGGGTCCACGGCCGCACCTGGATCCACGGTCACAGCCCAATTTTTTTGTGATTTGCCAAGTAAGTTGCTTTGTCAGGCCTGTTGGGCTGCAAATCTTTCAAGACGAGGAGAGCTTCATTCGGCTGGCCAAGAAAATGGCCTATCAGTAATGAGAAATGGGTTGTACATTTTTAAAACACATCAAACCAGCAACTAGTTTCAAAATTCTTTTTTTCATTTCAAGATTTTAAATTGCATTGATTTTTATGCGTGGACAATTTGTTGGATTTTATATTGATATACATTTATTTTTAAAATTAGTTTGAATGTGACTCGAAATTTCGGGATTAAGAACAGTTCGGACCGCACCGATAGATGCAAAATTTCGTATAATTTTTTAACCGTGGCCACAATATGGGTTGTAGTGCTAACAAAAAGAATATGGGCTCCAAAAAAACCTTAAGAATTAGCAAATGGGCTGTAAATTATTAGAAATAATGGCAGATGGGTTGTATGTTATTTTTCACAGATTTGAGGCTTTCCTAAAAAAAGGTTCACGCACAAGCAGTGTCTGTTGGATGTCCATCCAACGACCGTCGTGCTTCTTCAATCTCTCATCTTCCTGCTCCAACCGCTCAAACAAGCGCCGGCGGGACTGCCTGCTCCCTCCTCCCCGCGGCCGGCTGTGCTGCAGCGCAGGCCTCACCGCCCCACCGTACTCCCACCGCTGGCCTAACCATCCCTCTACTCACCCACATCTGCTGTTATTCTTCGACGATGGTAGATCAACCAGTAAACCCTCGTACAGTCATACTCCCATCCGCGTGGGAAACAACTGCCGAGTCTTCCCTGGCTCCGTGTCGTTCCCTTCCTAGGCCTCGTCGTCGTCCACCGCCCTGGTGCTCTCGGCGCGGCCTGGTCAACATGGTCAACGACCGACATGCATCTGAAGTCGACTGTACGTGGAGAGGCTGACAGCTGGTTCCACAGCCGCACGCAAGGAAATGCCTCCTTATTACGCGCAAAATAATGATTCCTCCACCTGACATCTGGGACCACCGAAAGGGCCTCTGTATTTTGCGAAAAAACGTTACCGTCGCTGACAGCTCAGACCCACCAGCTATATCTTCGCACGCAAGGAAGTGCCTCCTTATTACGCACAAAAAAATGAATACTCCCCTTGCTAGCTGGGACCCACTATAGTGGCAGGATGACTTGTGGGCCTACTAAGTCGACGGGGACGGAGGGCTTTGTCAACTTAGTCAATATGCACGATTCTAGCTCCAGTGACCGTACGATGTCCATCCAACAGTCGTAGTGCTTCTTCAACCTCTGGTCTTCTTGCTCCAGCCGCCCAAACCAGCGCCGGTCGTGCCTCGTGCTCCTGCCTCTCGTGGTCGGCTGCGATGCGGCCGAGGCCTCACCGCCCCTACTACTCCCACCGTTGGCCAGGCCATCCCTCTACTCACCCACACCCCATGTTATTCTGCGGCGACCACCGCAGTGAACCAGTGAACCCTCATACTCCTCTACGCGTGGGCATCCACTGCCGCGTCTTCCCCGGCTCCGCATCGCCCCCTTCCTAGGCCTCGCTGTCGTCTACCGCCCTGGTGCTCTCGGCGCAGCATGGTCAACGTGGTCAAGGAGCGGCTTCCATCGGACGTGGACTGTACGTGGAGAGGCTAACAGCTGGGTCCACGACCACAGCAAGGAATACGTGCAGAATAATTATTCCTTCACCTGACAGCAGGGACCCACTGGACGGGCCACCGTATTTCGTGAAAAAACGTTTCCCCTGACTGCTGGGACCCACCAGCTACATCTTCGGACGCAAGGAAGTGCATCCAGGAAAAAAACGATTTGCCCCCTAACTGCTAGGACCCACCAGCTACATCTTCGCACGCAAGGAAGTGCCTGACAGTCGGGACCCACCTGGTCAAAGTGTACGTAGCATTGTCATTTTGGTCGCGAACGTGTATGTACATACTGGTCGATATAGAGGCGCGCACGTGTCGTGGTAAAGGCGCGCACGTAGCATGTACACGTACGTACAGCGGCCATTGTGCAAGAAAGAAAACACGGCCACGTACGTACATACGGGCGGGGTCTCGAACGCCTACTCGCGCATACGTACGTCCAGGGCTCGTGTACATGGCCGGGTCGGAATGGAGAAACTGCGTCGTCGTCGTGTTCATGGGGAGCCAACCGGCTGTGTCGGAATGGAATGCGTCATCGTGTTCATCGAGAGGGCTTGGACGGAATAGCCGATGGAAACAAGGCCTGATGTACCGCAGAACGGAGGAAACGGCCTTGTGTTCGACCAGCCACGTTCAAAATAGGATCCTGTTCATCGGGAGGGGTCTGGCGTACCGCAAAACGGAGGAAACGAACCTCTACGTTTGAAACGGGGTCCTGTTGATCGGGAGGGGTGTGGCGTACCTCAAAACGGAGGAAACGAACTTGTGTTGGAGCGCTACGGTCTAAACGGGGGTCCTGTTCATCGGGAGGGGTGTGGCGTACCGCAAAACGGGACTCCACGGGATACTGTTCATCTCCATTGTCGACCCCCTCCAGCCTCCACGGGCTACTGTTCATCCACCGTCGTCCTCCTCCAGCCTCCGCCTGCGACTGTTCATCCACGGGCTCCTGTTCATCCAGCCTCCACCTCGCGCTACTCCACCGGCTACTGTTCAACCAGCTCTCTCCACGGGCTCCTGTTCAACCACCCCTCCACGGGCTACTGTTCATCCAGCCCTCCACCGTCTACTGTTCATCCAGCCCTCCATGGGGTCATCCTGTTCATCCAGCCCTCCACGGGGTCCTGTCCATCCAGCCCCAACCAGCTCGATCGATCGGGGTCATGTTCATCCAGAGGCAACACCAACGGGTCCTGTTCATCCACCTCCACCGGGAACTGTTCATCCAAACCCCCCAGCAACACTCATTGTTCATCCAGAGGCGGCATCGACCGGCTTCAGTTAGCAGCAGTAGTGAAGGAATCGCTCGATCGGGTTCAGTTAACAGCCATCGATCGATCGCTCAGGTTCAGTAACGCGTAGCCTGCAGTGCAATCGCTCGGGTTCAGTAGGCGAACGCCTCGCTCGGGTTCAGTTAGAGCCCAATGCCTCGCACCCACATGCGCGCGTGTACGAGAGAAACGCGCAAACCTTCGTGCATCGCTCGGCCCCGACCACCCACCGTAACCGGGAACACCCTGATATTTTCCTCGCCCTCGCTTCTACCACGGTTTTTTCCGTCATGGACGGCCCAAAGAATGTCATGCAGCTGCGTCTTCGGCCCGCCCAGGACGAAAAGCCCATTTTCTGTTATGATTTTTTGTCATAGAAGTAGGAGCCCACCACATCTATGATGATACCGGGTTTTGTCACAATTATCGTCATAGAAGTGTCATAAGTATGACAGAATTTTTTTTCGTTCGGCCCAACATGTCACGGATGTGTCTTTTTTGTAGTGTAGGGAGTCCTAGTAGGACTCCACACTTTGGGCGCGCCCTATGAGGGCCGGCCTCCTCCTCCCTCCATTCTTTATATACGTGGCCAAGGGGCACCCCATAGACACACAAGTTGATTGTTTCCAGCCATGTGCGGTGCCCCCCTCCACCATAATCCACCTTGGTCATATCGTAACGGTGCTTAGGCAAAGTCCTGTTCCGGTAGTATTATCATCACTGTCATCATGCCGTCGTGCTGGTGAAGCTCTTCCTCGACACTCTGCTGGATCGAGAGTTCGTGGGACGTCACCGAGCCGAACATGTGCAGATTGCGGAGGTGCCATACTTTCGGTACTAGGATCGGTCGATCGTGAAGACGTATGACTACATCAACCGTGTTGTCATAACGCTTCCGCTTACGGTCTACGAGGGTACGTAGACAACACTCTCCCCTCTCGTTGCTATGCATCACCATGATCTTGCGTGTGCGTAGGTAAATTTTTTGAAATTACTGCGTTCCCCAACACTACCTATATACTATCAACACATCTTACAGAATATATCATAAGCACATAATATTTCAATAGATGTCTCTTTGTCACACTTTTAGAGAGTTGCTATTGGTGAAATTATGAACCCCGGTCCAGGCTTTAGCATAAGTTTTTTTCTAGTTCTTATTTATTCCAAACATACAATACAAGTAGCAAAGCTAGTAAGGTTGCCCCCCTTGCTAGAGTTCTTGGGGCACAAGTGAAATTTTATTAGTGTTGCACAACTTATCATTGGTGTAGAAAACAATACCTTCACGATTGTTACCTTGGTTCTCATTGGGGGGACTCGCTACTTGCTACAACTCCCGCACTTGGTGAGGGGGGGGACTACCATACATCCTAATATGAGCTGAAGTAAGCATCATGGTATGAGCGGGTGTGCTTGTACCAACACTCGTACGAAATCAAGACAAGAGGATCAGTGGGTCTAAAATTTAGCCAAGCACTAGTATGAGTACCATTAGGCAGAAACCTTAAACATGCTGCTATTGAAGTAATCCTAAATCCAAAATTTTCAAGCTCTCTCTCTCTCTCTCTCTCTTCTCCTCCAAACTACAAAGAACCATGGTTGATTTCAGCTTGTTTCCTCGCACACCAAGGTTTCAAGGTAATCTCCTCCGTCCCACCATTTATTCCCCCCGATCTTGTGCTCATTTGCTTAGCAATGATGTTTTAGGGTTCAAACTAGTTTCAGGAACAAGTTAATTGTTGAACATGTTTCCATGCATGTTTTTTGAGGAGTTTTGCTTCCTACTATTATAGGAGTCATTTTTATCAGTGTTATTGCATCGGAGGTTTAGTTTGATTTATATTAGGTATGGAGACAAGAGGGCACACTACTTATGTTTGTGCTACTACACATGGATTACCTACTACACATAATAAAACCAGAGATAGTGCATGGCTCAATCATGCTCGTGAACAACATAAGTGAGTTGCCTTCCTCAACATAAACCTTGATGGTGATTTAAAGAAAATTTCAAAGAAATTCGTTCCCTCAAAGTTAGGTCAACCAAGTGGGCATGTCCTACCACTATGAAAACTCTCGGCGTAGGCAACAATTTCAGTTATTTATGTAACAATGTCAGCATGTATGTATCACTTTCATAAGTAGGATGCATATACTTATCGCCAGTTGACACTTGAGTTCTTGATCATGTTGACACACACCAATGGACATCACCCCAAAGTAAAAAAAAAGAAACATGATTAAGTTTTGACTTATGAATGTCGACTTCAAGCCCCTCATTGAATGGTGTGATTTTTTTCCTTCATCAACAACGATGGTCAGCTTCATTATAGCGTCAACCATATTGATGCTCCACCCATGCAATATTTCCGCCAATTGAGCATTTGTAACCCAATGCCAAGAGAAAGCGGTACGGAGTGCTCTTCTATTTGACATCAATTTGACTGCGGACATGTTGCTTACTCGAGGGGAGTAAATGAAGGTGATAGAAAAAGAGATGATAATACTCGTGAATATCGTGTTCCTGACCTCCAACATGATGTCAAACTTGAGAGACATGCTTTTAAAATGTATTGCTAGTTAATACCTGAAACTTCATCCATAAATCATATATCCATATTTAGAAGGTCGGATTATCCTATTAAAATAGATTATCCTATGGCGTCATATCATACTAGTATCATATCTTATACCATATCGTATCAGCCGAACTCGGAGTCGAAACGGATTGTGTGCGGATGTAAAAATCTCCTACCGTATCCTATAAAAACAGATTCGAAAGCGGTTTCAGTCAAAACTTATCCTAACCACTTTCACCCTTATTCACAATCTACCACCAGTCCATGCGTTGTCGGATGGGCTAGAATTAATTGCCAATGACCTTTTATACTATTATTACTAATATTTACAAAACATAGCGAAGCAAATTTCCGGAATCGTGCGTAGTGCTAGCTAGTAGACTTGTACCCCTAAAAAAATCTAGTAGAGTTGTACACACAGTTACTTTTAAGTCCTCTATAAACCAAAGCTTGGTAATTCGAAAGCCATCCTAGATTTCACCGTATTTTTACCGGCATCAAGATTCACAATTGATGCCTATAATATCCAGGTCGAAACTCTGACATCTGGCATCGCTCTTCTTTCATCAGATTTGCAGTTTTATCCAATTCTCGTGATTGATTCGAGCGTCGCCCTCATAACTAGATCGTCCTTGCTTGATCTTTTTTGGTATTTGTTCATGGCCTTTGTAGGTTTGCTGAACTGCTCGTTCCTGCATGTTGGAGACACAAAAATGTCACAACAGTTTCGGGACTACAAGTAATCACACCTACTAAACTCTAACTGAATAAGAAGAAACGAGCAGTTCTGGCACACACTTTGAACACCGGCAGCAGCTGCTAGCGAACATATGAAATAAATTGTTCAAGAAATCACCTGTTTTTGCCGCCGGGTGCCGCCGCCAGCAGGCGAACATACTCTGCCTCCGGCTGCCGGATAGAGGGGCACTGACCCATCCCTGCCTTTCTACTTTCTCTCTGTGTCTGCTATTGCTGCTCTGCTCTACTCTGCTTGCTAGTTGCTTGCTGCCTGAGTTGCATTTGGTCACATTTGTATTTAAAGGGTTCTGGTTCAAATATAAAATACAGAAAACAGGGAAAAGTGCTCGGATATTTTGGTCCTTTTGGGCTTTTTAGTAGGCATGCATGAACTGTGCTGCTTCATGGTGCCACTTGTATGTTATTCTTTAGGCTGATTTTGGGTCTGACAGTTTGACTTCTTCTCCCAACTTGACTCTTCATCAACTTCACTCGATCTCCAACTAAAGAAAAAGAAATTCACTCGATCACACACATCACTACGAAAGAGTACGCATGCACACGTGCATGAAGTTGTCTTTTTCCGCATCTTTTCTCTTGTCTTTTCTATTTGTTTATCTGAACAAAGGGATGAGTGTGTTTAGAGCATCTCTAGCAAATAACAAAGTTCTGGGTGTTGAACTTGAACATACGAGTGATCTTGTCCAGCTTCCATAGCGTAAGGGCATCTCCAACGCCGACCCACAAACCGCCTGCATACATTCGCACTATGTTGTCCGGACATCGGAAATCATACTACGCGGGCATGTATCTCCGCTCGGCGGTCCAGACGCACTTTCTCTCGCAAATTAGAGACAAGGGGGGATGGTTGCGGGACCGAGTCCGGACATCAGCCATGTTGGAACCCGACACACCAGGTCCATTAAATCCGCCATCCCGATCTCATTTTCTTTCACTCCTCTACTTTACCCCCTTGCTTTGCATCTGCAACCTCCACCTCTGTTGCCGCCACTGTATCTCTGGCCGCCACACATGCATTGCCGAACGTTCGCAACGAGCATTGACAGCCGTTTGCCCAGGTACGCTCTACCGCCGTGTCAACGACCTCCATGGAGGCCACTACGCCTGGCAGGTGTTCGGTCAAATGCCCATGAGCTTATTTTCGGAGGCCATGTCGTTTTTTCAGAGTAGGAAGGATGGCAGGGTACTCAACCATGGAGGATGAGTTGTTGTGCGATGCGTGGTTGACTTTATCCGCGGATTTTGTAGGCAGGAGCAAAGGGGGTACATTCTAGCAGCAAGTGCATGAATCATTTCACGCACGAAAGCACATTGCGCCCTATGACATGCACATCATCCATGATCGCAATGTGAGGTCATCATCATATCGATGGCACGCCATCCAGACCATCGTCAGCAAATTTTGTCACGTAATTGCTTAGCTGGAGGCAAGATGGCCATTGCATGCGGCAGAGGAGGAGATCATAAGTTTTGCTTCTTCTTCCTCAACTTGTTAACCGAATCATTCATTCACTCAATGTTACTCTACACATTGTGTAGCCCTTACGTGTTGCCGTGATGTACCACAGGATAAAGCGGCCGCCATTTACGTACACACACTATTGGGTGAAACTGAAGGGTAGTATGTGTGGGACGACATGATCCATTAAAAAACTTGTTGGACATCGAATTTGACACACTGGACATATTTGCATGCTATGTATAGATTATTTGTGCTATTTTGTTTCCGAACTTTGATGAATATCAGCCGGTTTGCATGTCCGCTAATTCAAAACCCGGCTTGAAATGAGGAGGAAATTTGTGGGTCGCCATTGGAGATGCCCTAATGCGGCAACGTTTGAATAATTTATCCAAATGCATTAGAGGATCTACAAACAGACCCCATATCCGCCCTAAACGCCCGGGCAGACTGCCTGGTCAGTGTCCGGATGAAAAAACGTCATCCAAATGGATGCTTCGTATCCGGTCCAAACACCCAGTCTGACCGACACTTCCCATATCGCATGCCACGTCGGACTGACCACTAAGGCCCGCGCCAATTCAGTCATATT
>NC_041382.1:680046640-680085535 GCF_002162155.2 Triticum dicoccoides
GACCAGTCCTCTCCTCCTCTCTATTGTTGGCCCTCATCCACAGAGTCGTCACCAGAGTTCCGCCGGCATCGTTGCTCCGCTGTCATCCCCAACCTAGGGCTTAGCCACCGGAAGCCGCAATCCACACCGCCGCTGACCGTGGTTCTCCACCACCGAACGTCATATCGATACGTTCAATTCTCCCATATATACACCTCGCGCTCTACGTGTTCGGTGAAGTGACAGAGCTAGATTTTGATTCTTTCGGTCATCATTTCTAGGTCATTCAATGGATTCATCATGGAATAATGGCTATGCGAACTCTGACCTTGATGAATTCTTATTCAACGAGTTCATCGCCTCGTCGGATTTGTGGAGTTGCGATAATGTGCGAAGTGGAGACACTTTGGCGGCTCATGACATGTTTTGTAATCTTGCACAACATGATTGTCGAGGATGAGGATGAAGGGCCAGCACGCACACATGATATTGAGAAGCCCAGAACTCATGTCCGCCTCCTGGAACAAGGGGCAGAGAGTATTGCAAACTTTTTGGAAAAGCATCGACAATTGCGAGATCAACATGTGCATGTTGAATGATCTTGTGGAGCATATGCGGGTCCACACTGGAAATCAGTAAACTTTGCTTTTAGTTTATCAATTATGCACTATGAACAATATTTATGTTTGAACTATGTATTCTTAAGTACACACAATTTGTATTTATGTGCATTGAATAATATTTGGCCAAGATCATCGGCGTGCATGTGTTTGCGTGTATTTGATATTTTTGAAATAGGGATTATGGTTGCAAAACGCATTATTTGAGAGTCGTCCGGTCACTGTCCACGGGTGTGTCTGGACGAGTCCGCGGACGTATAGGGACCCGTAATTGATAATTCTGGTTGTAGATGCTCTTCTCAGATTCGCAATTGAGAAACCCATACACAACTTCAAAATAATCTGGTGTAGCACTTGTGGGCGGTTCATATGAACAATAATAGCATATGTAAGAATGTGTTGAATTTAAATTTGAGCCAATTTATTTCAAAACTGTATTACGATTGGGTTGTGGAATATTTTTGCATTAAAACATTTCTCTTTGGATTATTGATGCATTGTGCTACTTATGATTCTTGATGCTTTGGAATATTTGGAGGCGTCCGTTTGACGAAGGCCCCTTGGATATGCCCTTAGAATCTGTAGGGATGTTTGGTTCGACGCGACCATGCTCTGTTCAACATAATCAGAAGTTCAACCATGGTTAGTGGACCAATGTTTAATAGTCTTTGGCGCAAGAATAGTTCACAGTTTTCTACATCACGAACAGTGTCCATTCCGGTGCACTATTACCATCTGGCAGCGAGCAGATTGTTCTCTTCACAGCCGATGTCATCATCGCCGACGACATTATGATCATCCTCGTCGTACAAGTTAAAAGAGACGGCATCGCCTGGTTCTTGTTGGATCGGATCCGGCCGACACTCTCTCCTCTCATGGATACATCTCACCAGCTGAAAAGGGTTCCGAGCGAGACAGTTCGGTGCTATCCGTCATTCAACTTATAATCATATACGGCATGAAAAAGCAGGAGCTGATAATGGCCGTGCTGTCAGTGCCCATTAGAGTACAAAACCCAAACTATAGCGCCCAAACACTAGTACGAGCTAGCTCAGCTAAGCCAGCTTACGAGCATGGAGTGGTAGCTGAGCATTTCCCATGTACACTGCGTACGTACCAAGGATGCTTGGAGAGCAGGTTGACGATAAAGTTTCCTTTATTCTTTTGAAGAACCTAGGTTGACGCTCAAGCTAGCCAGGTTAACACCGGAAATGTATTTTGGAAAAAAAAACACCGGAAATGCATCGCTCGGCCTTCATTCCAACAACCGTCAGACCATGTTTAAAAAACAACAACAGCCATGAGCCCGTGAGCCCGTTCAGACGGCCCGGCATGCGTACTCGGCTCGTGGCCCAGCTAAGAGCGACCTCCTGGCCTGCTGCCCAAGCGCCCCCAGTGGCCCAGTCCATGACTTATTGCAGTGACAAATTTGTTGACGCGGAAACCTTTCCCCCGTGGCCATGGGCGCAGTGGACTTCGGACGCCGGACGGCGCTGCCCGCCTCGCCTACGCACGCCTGCGTTTCCGCAAGGCACGGAGGAAACCGGACGGCACTCCGGCAGTGGCACGGTGTCGCGAGGAACACACGGCGTACTGTCGCATTGATGGGCCATCGGGCATTCCGCAAGGCACGGAGGAAACACGGCCATGTGGCCATGGAAGAGAGTCAAAGCGCGCGTAGGCGTGTGCCGCCGTCCTCCATCCTCAGCCGTGCCCGTGGGCGATCGAGGGAATGCACGGGAATCGCAACGGCGGTGCAGGCGCACACAGCAGCACAGCACGTGACCGCACGCACGCGGCGGCGGGCCGAGGGGGAGGCAGCCAGGCTGCCGGACTGACGACGGCCAGTTGAGCTCCACCGACCGGCGCCTTCCGCGAAGTCACCACCCTGGACCCTGCTGCCACGGACACCGCACACCTGCGATCCGTCGTCTTCCTATAAAATTGGAACAAACCACCTTCACTTCACTTCACTTCACCTGTTCACCCAGTAGATCGTGCACCGGTATTTCGATCAGCGGATCGATCGCCAGGAGGAGATCGATCGAATCGATGGTGGTCGGCGGCGCGCGCTGCGCCGCGGTGCTACTGCTCGCCTTCGCGGCAGCCCGAGCTGCCCCCGACGTAGATGGTGAGAGCATCGCCAAAGCTACTGCACTGTTTACATCTTGCCTGCATCCATGAGTGATTAGTCGTTCGTTAAATGCGATTGCCGTCTAGCGATCGACCGTCACTTGGTTAGGTAGTTCGAACGTCTTTGGTCATGTTCGCATACATTCTAGCTACGTGTGTTGCAAAGATGCATAGGAAATACCCGTCTATTGTCTCAGTTTTTTCTTAACAATCTATTGTCTAAGTTTAATTACCATTCTGTGCTAGCCATTGGATGCCACACTGCCGACTGGGGACGGCAACCTTTTCCATACACAATTCTTTTCAGTTACTTACAGTTCGACCCAAATCCAAATGGGTCGCATTTTCCCTTCTTTCTCCTGTATCATGGCCGCCACCTTTACCTTGACTCGCAACTCCAACCATGTCCCCCCCCCCTCCAGCTCGTCAGAAATCTTGATCGACTGTGCTTTTTTTTCGCGAATACGCAAAGCTTGCATATCATTTCATTAATAGGTAGGAGAGAACAAGAGTAACATAGATAAAAGAGGGGGAAGTGGGAAAGAATACAACACAGCATACACTCTCCTAGCTCAAACTCCAGCCAAGGAAGGCGAGGAGACAAGACCCAGAGCACCTAGACCGCGTCACAACCATCACAAGGCACCACCGTCGCACGGCCACCGCTCCAGGACAGACCAAATCAACGTACCCCCACCTTAAGCGCCTAGAGGAGTTGGCAAGTGGGAAGCAGGATTTGGCTGAACAGGAGGAAGAAGCCATGGATGAGGCACCGACAATGTCGTACATTGCGCCCCGAATGCCCATGCCCTGAGAAGCAGCCCAAAACCAAGCTTGGCGTCCACCATCTTTAATTCCAACACTGGAGACGCCACGAGCAACCAAGACCGCGCCTTCAAGAAGGATACGACGTCGGGATGCCGCCGCTGTCCGATCTGGTGAACCAGACCTGGGGGTTTCCCCCGGTGCGCGAAGCGGGACACAGACAAAAGACCATGGCAGCGCCTTCAACAAGGACACGGCACCCGCAGGTGTCGCCACCGCCAGCAACAGCAAGCTGAGCAAGGATTTCCTATGTCAAACCTTTTTTCCTTCTTTTTCATGAATACGCAAAAGTTGCATATCTTTTCATTGATAGAAGAAGGATAGCACAACATGGGATAACAACAACTCACTAAGCCATGTACACAGAGAGGCATGAAATTGAGCTCGTAAAATGACAGACGTGGGGTTGCTCAGCCCCAAAAGACCTCTCAGATTAGCCCTTGGGGATGGTGTTTTGGATTCCGATGGGGCAGGCCCTCCTATGTCAAACTTCACTAAATCTAATAAAATGTTAGCAAATTTGAAGATCTAGCTTTGATTTATGTCAACCTTTTTAAAATTTGAAAGTCTATAGAAAAATGTGTCAAGATAATTGAATTTGTGGTTCAACCAGTTACTCCAAAAATTCAAACCGATGGAATGAGACGGGCGATATATTTCAAAACTCTTCCTCGCATCTAGGCCTTTTTGTAGTCATGCGTGGGATTGATGTGGGCACAAATATCTTCTTTTCTAATACCGTGTTAGCATTGTTTTGAACCCGAGACCTTTTAGCATCGATACCATATTGAATTAATGCTCCAATTATTTCATCCGAAAGTTTGAACTGATAGAAAGAGGGGACAATATATTTGCATATCAACAACATCAAATTAGTTTCATTATAATATCCATCACAAAATATACCGTTGTACTATGTAATACTTCCTCCGATCCATAATAAGGGCCCGTTCGGAAGCTCTTCGCTTCCTCGCTTCTCCGGAATAAGTGCCGCGGTTTTAAACTGACATTGAAGTAGCATATTTTTCATTTGGAACTGAAGGAGAAGTTCAACAATAGAGTACAACTTGATTTGATTTGGAACTGAGGGAGTACTCCCTAGAAAAATGCTGGCGTTGACTTGTAATTATTCGCACGATATCGTGCAAAAGGAATCAAACCAGGGTGCACAAAATTGATTCATCTATGAGTCGACGGAGTGTAAAAAAAGTACTCCTAACATTTTCTTGAAAATTGCCGGCATTGACCTGTTAGAACCACAGAGATCAAATCAGGGCTCTGCACTCTAACGTGCTGCGTACGGGTGGGTACATGTATGGTTCAGATTATTATGCAGAATGTCAACGCCTGAGATCTACTCTAGGTTGACGGTTCACTGCCTGACACTGACACATCATGCATGCCAATATGCCATCACTAATTTGTGCCCGCTGCATGCATGCATGCATGCAGGCCCGCTGCTGAACGGCAACTTCGAGTACCCGCCGAACAGGTCGCAGATGAACGGCACGAGGGTCACGGGCGCGCACGCCATCCCCTACTGGAAGGCCGCCGGCCCCGTGGAGTACGTCGAGTCGGGGACGGACCGGCCGGGCGACGGCATGGTCCTGCCGGTGCCGGAGGGCGCGCACGCCGTGCGCCTCGGCAGCGGCGCCTCCGTCCGGCAGCAGCTCAGCGTCACCCGCGGCGCCCGCTACTCCGTCACCTTCAGCGCCGCGCGCACCTGCGGCCAGTCCGAGCGCCTCCGCCTCTCCGTCGTCCCCGACGCCGCCGCCGACGCGCCCGGCCGGGAGCTCCCCATCCAGACCGTGTACAGCGCCAGCGGCTGGGACTCGTATGCCTGGGCCTTCCACGCCGAGCGGGGCGTCGTCACGCTCGTCATCCACCACAGCGACGACGGCGGCGGCGCGGAGGACCCCGCCTGCGGGCCCCTCGTCGACGCCGTCGCCATCAAGACCCTCCACCCTGCCGCCGAGGCCGCCGGCGGCAACCTGCTGAGGAACGGGGGCTTCGAGGAGGGGCCGTACGTCGCCCCGGGGTCGACGTGCGGGGTGCTGGTGCCGCCCATGGGCGAGGGCGCCGTGTCGCCGCTGCCCGGGTGGATGGTCATGTCCTACTCCAAGGCGGCCAAGTACGTGGACGCGGCGCGCCACGCGGTGCCCGGCGGATCGCGCGCCGTGGAGCTGGTGGCCGGCGTGGAGGCGGCGCTGGTGCAGGAGGTGGACACCGTGCCGGGGAGCGCGTGCCGGATGGAGTTCTCCGTCGGGGACGCCGGGGACGGGTGCGTGGCGTGCGGGCCGGAGCTGCAGCCCATGCGCGTGGTGGCGGCGGCCACGGGGGCGCAGGGGACCGCCGCCGTGGAGTACCATTCCCGGGGCACGGGCGGGCGCGCGCGCGGCGCGCTGTCGTTCACGGCGGAGGGGAGCCGCACGCGGGTGGTGCTGTATAGCTCCGGCTACCACACCATGTCCGACGGCAGCGGCTCGCTCTGCGGGCCCGTCGTCGACGACGTCTCGCTCGTCTGCGCTTAGAAGCCGCCGCCGGATGCTGCGTCGCTAGCTAATGTGTCGGCACGGCAGCCATGCGCGATTATTTTAGACATTGCACCATCTCACATTTCTTTCGTTTCTTCTCTTCTGAGGAACATCATCAAATTTGAACGATTCATACGTAGGTCCGTACAAGAGATCTTAAAGGAATTCTTTCAAATTGTTTCAAATTGTGTCAGTACAAGAGATTATCAAAGTGGCAAGCTTATAAACGGCTTTATTTGGCAGATTATCTTTCGAGGTAAGAATGTACCAAAATCTATCTTGTCTGTAATCAAGTCGTCAATCACCATCGCTCGGTGAAAGAATGCTTTGCCATTCCGCGCATCAAGAACAGCGTCCGTTCCGGTGCGTTATTACCACCTGACAGCGAGGAATTATTCTGTACACATCCGAGACCATCGCCGCAGTCGACGTTATCATCATCGTTGTGCTGCATCTTGTCTAGTTTTTCTTCGATTTGAGCTCCGCCACTCTCTCCTCCGTGGACTTCATAGCTTCTCCGTATATGCTCACCAGCTGATAAGAGTTTCAGAGCGAGATAAGTTCAGTGGTGTCCGGAGAAAAGTAAAGGATGATGGTGCTACTGTTATTTCTGATCTTACCTCATCAACTTCGCCAGGGGTCATTGTCAATGGCGGTGACATCATAATGCTGTCGCCGGCAACCCTGACCAGCATGCCACGCTTCTGGCACTCCTGTCCGAAGATAGCACCAACACCTGAATATGCCATCAGGGAAACAGTTTGTAAGGATACTTTCTGGTTCAGTGAACGTATGTATATTCTGGAACACGACCAGTCGTTCTATATTTCTGGGATGATAAACTTCTACTCCCTCTGTAAACTAATATAAGAGCGTTTAGATCACTAAAATAGCAATCTAAATCTTATATTAGTTTACGGAGGGAGTACTAGTATAACAATGCTCCAGTGAGAGTGGTTCCAAGCTATGACTTGTTACTTACCCCATTCAGCAGGGAATGGGTCATCTCGTGATTTATTATTGGCGAACTCAGTTCCGAGTATCAATCCTACACCACGGATCTGCATACAGGAGCATGTCGATTATGCTTTTGAACAAGAAAAGAGTCCGCTGAGACAAACAAGAGCAGGGTACCTCCCCAACAATTGGACTTCCTGCAAAGGCCTTCGTTCCCTCCTGGAAGCGTGGAGCGATTTGCTTCACATGATCAGGAATATTCCTTTCCCTGATACCATATAGTTTGCGAAAGATTCGTAAGGACAAGAAAGCAAATACGGGCAGAGGTAGGGGCTCTGTGTGCTATGGGAAGTGCAGTATACCGATAGATTTTCAACGCCTCAATGGCGACAGCACAAGCAACTGGATGGCCAGAGTATGTAAAGCCATGAGCAAATGAACCTGCAAGAAAAAGACAGCAGCTCAGCGCACATCACATTTGTGAAGCTCACATATCCTTAAAAAAAAGGCTAGAGACATGCCAACACAGATATGACTAATTAAGCTCACGCAATGCCATTCACTTACCTAGCTTATTGCTCTGAGAATCAACCACAGCTGCTATTTCGGGGCTAACAAGAGTCGCTCCAATGGGCACATACGCAGACGAAAGAGCCTGTTTTCATGAAATTGGCAGGCTCGGCTGACATCGGATAATTAATATTTACTGATATACTGTTGTGAAAGGATATTCACCTTGGCCAAGGTGACTAAATCTGGCTTGATGTTATACATATCAGATCCGAACATGGTTCCCAACCTTCCAAATGCGGTAATGACCTGAAACACATCATCAGTTAATAACGACTGCATACAGAAGTTTCCTGTGTTCCTGCACTATCTAGTATTTTGTTTTGTGTTTGACTTCACACGTGAGTTTAAAGTACCTCATCTACTATGAAAAGGATGTCATACTTCTTAACCACAGCTTGAACCTGTAGGCAGACAGGAAGATGAGATAAGATAAACAAGGAAAAGAAGAATTCAAGTCCACTATATAGAAGCAACCTAATATATACACTAGCTTTAAGGGTTCATCAGGCAATAATGTTTCTGTGGATTCTGCTAAAAAAAGATGTTTCTGTGGAACTACTGCAGCATAAGAGAGTGAAGAAGTATTTAGAAAGCTCAGTAAAGTGTAATCTTAGCTTCACTGGAACTTAACAGTGGGGTCAAATAAATGAATTGAAGAGTCTCCTTCCCCTTACGTAATCTATCAAAAGATGTAGCTCAAGGATTTTAAAACCACCTTATCAAAATAGGTCTTTGGAGGAGGGATGACACCACCAGCACCCATGACAGGCTCAGCAATGAACGCAGCAATCTAACAGGAGAAAAATGCATGAGTCAAGTAGTATACTTGGGACCTATTGCATAAATATAAGTTTGGTGACAAGAAAACCTTACTGTTTCTGGTCCTTCCTTGAGGATAAGATCCTCTAAATTTTTGGCAAGTCTTGTTGCAAATTCTTCTTCTGTCTCACCTGCCCCCCACCAAAACAATTTCATTAGTAACAAAAATGCTGCATTGATCATAAAACTAAATTTTGAAATAAAGAGTACCAGGAAGATGGAAGCGCCAGTAGTGAGGGCAGTCTGTGTGCAGAACAAAAGGTGCTGGCAGATCGAACTTCTGGTGCAGGGCAGGAAGACTAAAGATACAGAAGCGATTAGCAAATAAATTAAGCATCAATAAGAAATGGACTACTAGATTCGTCAAAGTACTAGGTAGTAGGTACTGATAGAAAGAAATATCCACATAAGAAGAAAAACACGGTTTTTTTAGGCCAATACTCACCCAGTGAGACTAGCTGATATTAATGTTGATCCATGATATCTGCAATAAATACAACGGTAGTAAGAAGGAACTCAAAGTACCTCTGAATTACATACAGAATATAACAACGAGACCCCAAGAATATTGAAGTCATGACCCAGGATGGAAATTGATGCCACTGAAAATTACTTACAAATAAAGAAAACCCTATATTTCTAGTTTGAAGATCAAAGATTGAGAAACTATGTTACTTACGCTTTTGATCGTGCAATAAACTTTTTCTTGTTTGGCCTCCCCAATGCATTGTTATAATACCATACCAGTTTGACCTGAACAAGTGTAAACGTTGTAAATGTGTCAGCAGTGCTGTGAGAAACCAGAAGAGGGAGAACAAAACAAATTCCACATCAGCACAGATAACTAGTGCTTATCACCAAATGACTATGCCATTCAGTATGGCAAATATATCAGCTAAACATATTGAGTGAAATAAACAACTAAGGCTATGGCCATCTCAAAAAAGTGCAAATGGTGAACCAGGGACAATAGCTACACTAGCCTTCTAGAAATGGAACACCCAAAAGGTTCTCTCTTTTGACACGTGGAGGAACCATGTAAATCTCACAATCCACCCTACTGTTTGTGTTTCAGTGCCCCAACTTTTTCCCTGAGAAAAGGTTCCTAGCGATGTGTTCTTTAAGGTAAAAAAACTATGTACGTTTGTTATTTAAATAAAAGCTCGTGTCACTTTCTCATACATAACACAATGTAAAACAGTTTTTAGTGATTCTCTGTAGATGCGAATGCCGAATGACGGTAAGAGCAACATATATTGTATCTATAGTTGCTACCCTTCTTAATGAACAGAGCATCTGCACGTTATTCCAAAAAAATTGTTTTAAAATACAGTAGAGTAGGAAATGGTCAGTAGTTCCACCGATCATACATGTGAGTCATTTGCTTCCGAACCGCTATTTGTGAAGAATGCCTTTCCCATTTTGCTTGCAGTAAACATGCTAAGAAGGTCGTCTGCAAGATCCTGAAAACAACAGGCCGTCTCCATCATCAGTATCCACGAAGTCCGAAAATGATTTTAACAGACCGATAGTCAATAAAGAACGCAGAAATTTACCAATGTTGGTTTGGTTGTACGGTTCCAGAAGGAGTGATAGAAGGGCAACTTGTTTAATTGGTCAGTTGCAGCTTTGACTAATCGAGGCTCACTACCACCTGAAGAAACCATGGAAGATGAATGAAATTAGACTGTATACATTACTCTTAAATGCACAAAAATAAAATGGTAATGCAGGGTATTATCCAAAAGAATGGACAATTCTGTGGTACATAATCACACTCCAAAGATTGTACTTGTACATACCTAAAGCTGTACACCAGAGTCCTGCTAGAGAATCTAGATACTTATTCCCGTTGATGTCATAAACATAAGACCCCTGCATATTCAGGTTAACATTGTATAAGGCAAACATAGATACATAGCTCACAACCATAGCATACAGTAATGAACATCTTAAGCTTCCATTTCCAAAATCAAATGTTACATTGCAAGCAAAGTAACAAAGTAAATATATACAGTATAATGCAGAATTAGAGAGTCGCAACCTCAGATCTCTCAATAACCAGCGGATGCACATCATTGCTCTGCCATCCAGCTGTGAATGGTGCCAACATGCCATGCCCCTTAAACCTGGGAAGGTTATGCATTCAAAGTCAGCAGTAGCTAGTAGTAAATATATAGAATCAAAACCTGCATACGCTCCAGTGCATAACAGAGTAAAATTATGTGATAATTCCACAAATACAATCATAATAATAAAAGAAGATGATATACCCATTTTCTTCAGTTGAGTTCGTCTGAGGAGACGATGCTGAGCTGAAATGTCTGACTGATGCATCTGACAAGCTCTCTGCATGCCCTTGTAAGCCCCCGGCGCTGGTTAAATACTTCACAAATTTGCTTGCCTGTGAAAGTGTAAATTAAGGACGATGAAATAAATGATCACACATGAGCTTGGAATCTTTGGCAATGGCAAAAGTTGGCAGGTAAGATGTGAAGTCTGAACGGCTGCGAAAGTAGTGGAACAATCATGTCATAGTAATAGCATCTGGATCGGATGTCTAACATTGATCATAGCCATCACAACTTTTACATGAAAAAAAAATACAGGAATGTTTCGACCCCGCCTGAAGAACAGAGTGATTCCACACTCCCCAACTATTCATGTACGTAAGGAGGAGCGTTAAAGGTAATAACAGAATGGAATCAGGCACAGTAAAACCGTGCCCAACAAATATCCTCAGAAGCATAAAGGTAGATTCCAAAGGCGATGCAGATTCCGGCACAGAACCGCGCGGGCCATCACCGGAGCGGATCGAGAACAAACATAGAATGAAATGGAAATCCCCCTTTATGTAGAATCTTCACGCCCGAATTTGAATAAGAGGCTGGTACCAATCAGGCGCGCCCTCCGTCTCCGCCCGCCCGCCGAGACGGCCGGGGCCCCTCCCTCTCACGAAACGATCGCCGCCGGCGTGACGCCCGAATGACGGCGCCGGCGACCCCGAACCATCGTCACACACACAGGCGCAGGCAGGCGCGGCTCGACGGTTGTTGTACCTAGCGCGCGGAAGAAAGGGGAGGGGAGGAGAGGGGAGGAGAGGAGGGAGAGGGCGGTGACCTGCGATGAGGCATTGGATCGGAGCAGGCCGCGCGCAATCATCTCGGCGGTGACACGGGAGGATCAGAGATGGCTGTTTCCGTCGGAGAGGAGAAATACAGAGCGAGAGGCGAAGGGGGAGGGAGAGAGACCTGCGGTGCGGGGCCATGGCATGTCGCTTGTCACGGATTTATTCCGGGGAGGTGGGGAGAGAGGGAGACGTAGCCAAGTTTTCCGGAGGCTGGGGGGACGTACGTGGCCGAGTTATCCGAGCGCAGACACACGCAAGCAAAGAAAGATGTGTACGTACGTGCGACCTCTTCTTCTTCTCGCATCTTTTGATTTGTCGACATACTGTGTGGTGTATCATCTTTGTAGTATCACTCCTAGAGCAACTTCAACGCAGCTACCCACTTCGTCCGACGTTCAGGTTGACGCGAACAAAAATGAAGGCCCAACATACCAATCCATTTGCAAAACGTGTCTGCGCGGATTTATTTGTGGTTCAAATTTGCGTAGAAATGCATCGGCGCGGACGCGAAGCAGACGCATCGCGCGCTTTTTCGGTGTCCGTCACGTCCTCACCTGATGGCCATCCAACTACCACGGCAGCTTTATTAATGACGACCGCCCACCGGGAGCCACGCGTCAGAGATGCCGGGCGGCCTTTTTTAATTCGAGCGGGACTGTCCTCATCCGCTTCCACACGTCTCGTCCTCATCTCGTCACCCTTGTGCCCCCCGCCGACGACAAAAGCCTAGCAAACCCTAGCCACCGCAAATGGGCGTCTTCTCCAGCAAGGGAAAGGGCAAGGGCCCCGCCGTCTCTCCCCGCGTGCTCCTTCCTTCCTTCGTCGTCGTCTTCCTGCCGGTCAAGGCAGCGGATCACCGTCCCATGCACCAGGTGAAGAGGCATTGGGAGCACCGTGCCCCTCTCCCTTACCCCGATGTCATGCTGTCGCATGACTGGCACTTGGATTCGGAAAGGATCCCAGTGCCGGCGGCGCCGCGGTCAGCACGGGCGCACGCGGAGAAGATGCGACGCCGGAGCAACGCCAAGACCCGGCGTACGCGTTCGACTCGCCGTCATGGCAGCGGTGGTTCGCCTTCGGACACAAGGAGCCCAGGAGGTGCGGCGTCCGCGACGTCTCGCATGGCTCCCCACCGCCGCCCCTCCTCGTGTGTGACGAGGACCAGGTGGCGGAGGCCACCTACCAGACAGCGCTGGCGGTTGTCCTCTGGGAGAACAAGGAGGAGGAGCGGCGCAAAGAGGGAGGAGGAGGAGGCGGCTTACAAGGCGCGCATGGCGGAGGCCATGGCGCTGTCCGCGGCCGGCGACTGTGTCGTGTCGCTGCTGGCCCCACCGTGCCCAGCCAAGGCCGAGCCGGAGCCGACCCCATTAAGCGCTACTCCTGGACCGGGGTGGTGCGCGAATGGGTCAGCGCACCACCGATCTGGATGAGGTCGACAAAGGTGCAAGAGCGCGCCTACCTCGAGCAATGGCGCCAACAAAGGTTGGCCGAGGAGCGTCGCGAGGGCGAGTACCTCGAGATGCTGGAGCGTGACACTGAGGAGGAGCGTCACGAGGTCGAGGAGGAGGCGCGCCGTGCCCAGTCTGCGGCGGACGCCAGAGTCTGGAATACGATGTTTCCCTGGGCCGGCCCAGCCCCCACGTCGACGACGAGGATGCCTAGGGCAGCACGCCTCATCGTAGTTTAGGTTTAATTAATGTTTCAATTAATATAAATATGGACGCGTGGACTCTCACGGCCTTTGTGCCCGGCATTAATGTTTAATTAATAACTTTTTATTTTTGAAATATTTGTGTACTGTTTCTTTTGCGCGACCTAAAAAATGGGTCGGGCCAGCGTTGGACGCATGCGCCGACCCAAAAACGAAAACGGATATACGTGTCCATCAGGCCGATCAAAATGAACAAAAAAGAATAAAATCGCCGTCTGATTGGATCCTCGCATTGTAGTTGCTCTTTAAGATCCAGATCCATAAAGTTATAATAATCTCGCTAACACGCGACGTGCTTCGCTGGAGCAAAGTTGGCTGTGTCTGGGAGGAGACACGTGCAGGCAGTCTGAAATAATAATACTCTACTCTGTCCATCCTGATTACATTATCTAGTTGATGGTTCGGTTGGTGTAATGTTTGATACGCATCCCAGGAACGCCGCGACGGCTACTTTGTGGATTCAATTGCATTAGGTAGGATAAGATGACATCTTTAACCAAATGGTCGTTTGCCCCCATTCCTGGGAGAGCTTTCCGAAGCTTAAAAAGGAGACGCTGCGAGGGTGCGATTCCAGGCCAACGTCCAGCGATGGGACAATAGCGACCTCTAGCGTGGAGTGGTTCCACCTCCAGCGGGAAAGTGTCACGGCTGCAACTGTCAAGTGCACGTCAGCACATAAGGAAAGCCACAGCCACATGCGATGCAAGCCCTCTCCGGGAAAACTCTGCTGCTAGTCCAGATTTTAGGCACGAGGTCGCTTTCGATTACATACAGGTTTTGCCGTCGCGCCCTTTTGGTTCATAGGATGTGAATATTATATCCTAGGAACAAAAAACTTGTAGGAGTTGAGATGTCACGTACTTCCTCCATTTCACAATATAAGTCGTTTTGGCAAGCTTATCTAGATGAGATTTAAATGTGTCACAACTAAGGTGGTGTTTGGTTCTCTAGTCCTAGGACTTTTTCTAGTCCCAATTAAAAAGTCTCTAGTCCCTAAAAAGTCTCTTCCTGTTTGTTTTCAGAAACTAAAAAGTTCCTAGTCCCTTTCTAGAGGTTATTAAATGATCATGTTGCCCCTAGTATATAGAAAAATAACAATCGAACAACACTATGGGATGGCGGACCAATGGGTGCATGGAGGGGCATTGTTGAAAAAGTTCCAAAACGTCCCAAAAAGACTCTCGTTGAGAGTCTTCTTTATTTAGTCCCAAATGCCTAGTTTAGTCCCTAAAAAGTCCCGTTTGGTAAAAAAGTCTCTAAGAAGGACTTTTTCTAGTCCCTACACAAAAAAGTCCCTGTAAACAAACACCCCCTAAGTCCTTCGTTGTAGGATCAAACCTACTGTAAGATTGGTGCAACATCGCTAGTTTATTTTTGGCGATCAATAGACGCCGGCATGCCGGCCTAATATTTCGGCTGGTCCACTTTCAGCCGTCTAATTAAGCCCTCTGCAGCCGTCCAATTGACGCATTTGTCTTCCTTACGAGTGCGTACAAAAATAGACCCCCTCCCTCTCATCGTGCCCTTCATCTTGCGGTGTCACACGCTCTTTGGTTGCCGCACCTCGCCGGCCGTCCTCGTTGTCGGTCGCCGCACTCGTTGCCTCCCGCACTTGTCGCTGACTCCACGCATACAACAGCTATGGCCTGTGATTGCACCTCCGGTGGCGACGGCCCACATCGCTCGCCGTCAACACTCACCACCGACATGCTCGCCATCGTCAAAATCGCAAACAAAAAAAGTGTGTTTGTTCCAATGAAACTAAAGAATAGTTGTAGCAGAAAAATACTCTGGTTCCAACAAAAATCTAAGACCATGGTAACAAAAGTAATGGATGTTTGTTCCACCAAGAATCAAAACGGTGATAACAAGAAGAAATTATGCTTGCAACAAAAAAAAAGAAAAGGTTTCCAGCAAAAGTACTTAACGTTTCCAGCAAAACTATGAATCATCGTTAGTACGGTCGTAGCAAAAAAATCACCGCTTCCAGCAATTTTTTTTGCTGGCTCCAGCAATTATGGACCACCGTCGTGGCCATCACAACACGGCTGCCGCCGGTTCTGGCATTTGTCTTGCTGGTTGCTACTCCACCAGCATACGGTTGTAGCTCCGCCGAACTACGGTTGCAGCTCCGCCACGCCGGGGTAGCAGCATCTTCGCCGGCGAAATCGCATAGGTGGTTGGCGGTGCCGCCCCACTTGTAGCCCGTCGTCGCCTACCTCAAAACACTGGGCTTCGCTGCTTGCAGCACCCCACGCCCGCCGTCACTTACCCAGAAAAAGAGGGCAGCAGTCTCAAGTGTTGTGGCAGCATTCGAGGACGAGGACGCGCACGCCATGGCGACGAGCTCACCTGGGCGACCAATGGTGACGAGTGCATCCTGGCTGCGCAATTCCCCTTTTGCAGCAGCTCTCTGAAGGGTGTTGACCGCGCGCTCTCAATAGCCCTCTGTAGCTCGGGAGGTAGGGGAGGGAGGAGTAGAGAGAGGAAAGAGATGAGCAAGGTCGGGGCTACCGCTCCCATGACTGGCAATGGAAAAAAAAGGAGAAAGAGAAATGCAAGAGGATGAGATAAGGATGAGAGGGCAGTGGTGGCGCTAGGACCAACAAAACGAGTGGCCAGGAGCGATTTTATAGTACATCACACGTAGTGGCGGAGCTACAGGAAATCCTTTAGGCGGGCCAAATAGGCATATTAAAGCTAACCTGACAAACTTTTGTTTTATGGCCTCGTTAATCCTCCACTATTTGTTGCTACATGGGGCGGGCTACAGTCTGATTTTGCCCCAACGTAGCTCCGCCCCCGATCACACGAACGACCGGCCCGCGAAACGCACACAAACATTTCCCTTTATTTTTCTGAGTTGTCGCTCAAGCTACTATTGCTGCTTTCGTTTCTCGATCTTGTGTGTTACATTATTTTTCTTGGGCCAGGCCCAATACCATTTTTTTGCTTTTTTGTCTGTGCATTTTGTGGGCCGGGTTGCCTGTGTGTTTTTCATTGTCTCATTATTTTCTTTTTTCTTTTAAATTTTTGTGTCTATATATGAAGATTAGCTTAGTGCGATTGGCAATTTTTGTTCAAGTATGTGTCCATACTTGGAGAATCTTGTTTCATTTGTGTATACATGTAGACTAAAAATTTCTCAATAATGCTTTCTCTGATCAAAGATTTCATGCATGCTAATGTTGTATCTCGAGTGCCGAGGGAGTGTTTTTAGATAGCAAGTCATTTTTCAGGTAGCAGATTTTTATGTTTTTGTGTGAAATCTATAAAAACAAGGCTCAACTCTTTTGTTGCGAAAGTATGAATTAAATTTCTTTTTTATGAATAATTTTGCCAGAATAGTATTGCTCTTTTCTTGTTTATTTATCCCAGTAGAGTGAATGCGCACGTTTATTTTATGTTTTGTTGTTCTTCTCCTTTCCATTTTTGTCTTTTCCATTTTTCAAATCATGATATTTTTTATACATGAACACTTTTTTAAGTGCGCAGAACACTTATTGAAATTCGTGATTTTTTAATTTGTGAGCACATCTTCAAATTTGTGATTTTTTTAAAAAAACTAATGAACATTTAAAAAATATTTTAATATTTTTCGAATCGAGTTTGCTAAATCTCATTTTGATGAGATTTTAACAATGTCTTATCTAAGCTGTGGTTCGTCCAACCTATTTGTTGTAATCTTTGTGCAAACTTGATCCTGCTTCATTTTTTGCATCATGCAGCATGCACGTCCTCATGGCATCCGTAGGGTTCAGGTGCGGGTAATGCTTGCCCAAACCCTCACCCGTCCCATTTTTTCTGCCCAAACCCATACACGTACCCGCACCCCGGGTATCATATCTTTCCCATACCTGTACCCGGCCGGGTGTGGGTAATACCCGCGGGTAACCCATACCCGTCTGGATCACCTTTCAAATAAAATTTTGCCATGTACTTACAGCATGTACATACCACATTCCAGTATGTATATTAATATATACCACATTTCAGCATGTATATTACAGCATCTGAACACACAAACACACACAATTTACCTATATATATTAGTATATACCACACACACACACATGTATATTAGTATATACCACATTTCAGCATGTATAGCGGGAGTACATACTCCCAGGAGTACACACACATATATTCCAGCATTTCAGCACATAAACATGTCAAGTTTCAGCACTTAACAATAGTTTCAGAATTTCAGCACATATGTCAAGTTCAGCACTTGGAAATATTTCAGCATACATAGTCATTTCAACCACAAAGTTCGACACATAAATAAGTTTGAAGACCGCAAATAGGTTCAACACACAAATAAGTTCAACATCTCAACACATAAATAGATTCAACATCTCCAACATGAAACCGAACGGTCCAAACCAACTTGACTTGCTTTCATCTTCTCTCCACTTCATGAGCCTTGACATCTCAAATCATCAATTCCTAGTATGGGACATATAAATTGCAAGACATGAGAACTTGAGAGTAATGAGTACAAGCTATGTTTAGTTTGCAATTCTTATGTACTACTAAGATAACAAGAATAGAAGATAACATGAATACAAGATATCTTTGATGTGCAATTCCGAAGTAGTAATAAGATACATCATAACAAGAATACAAGATATCTTTGATTTGAATTCTTAAGTACTACCAAGTACTAACCTGCATCCCTTCTTGAATGTCTTGAAGACAAGTCCAGAAGCTAGTTTCTATTGTGTGAGCATCTACAAAAGTAGACAAACGTCAACAACATTTCAGCAAGAGAAAATATTAATGAAGTGCACTATTTTGTCACCTATGTACTTGTTTCGAAGCCAATCTTCCGAGCACATTAGAACCTCCACCATATAAGGTGTAAGTCGGCTTCTATGGTCATTAAGCTTTCTGCCACTTATACTAAAGGCTGACTCTGAAGCAACTGTTGTTACGTGAATAGCAAATATGTCTCTTGCTACTTTCCTTAAGGTCGGATACCTGGTTCCAGCCACCTTCCACCAATCCAACACATTGAACTTTTCAACGTAAGGCACTAAACCATCAGTCAAGTACTGCTCTATTTCACATTGAAGTCTAGCTGTTGCAGGCATTTGCTGAGCTACAATGTTATGAAATATACTCATGATTGCAGGAGCTTTCATTGTGGTCATCACAGATTCATCATCTGGTGTACATGCCTCATTTTCCACTTCATACTCCTCCAATAATGAATGCAAACTAGCAACTATGTCATCAATTTTTTCAATGCATTCATAAGAAGATGGCTCAATTCCATGGAGCATGGCAAAGCAAGCTACCAACATTTGCTTCTTGTATCGAGGGTCAAGAAGGGTAGCTATAGCCATTAGAGCTTGAATGTCACTCCAATACTTATCAAATTTTTCAGTCATGCTTCTTGTCATTTTTTGGATAATCTCATTGCTAGAAGTTTCCCACTGCCTCATTTTCATTTTAATTTCACATATCTTAGGGAAGTAAACATTGGTAGTCACATAATCGGTCCCAATCTTCAGCACTAGGAAGCCACTCATATTGCTTATCCTTTTCTTTTGTACGTTCAAACACAAGTCTATAAGGTAAAGCAATATCAAGCATTATGAAAGTAGAGTTCCACCTAGTCTTGCAATCAAGTTTCAACCCCCTTGTTATTTTAACTTTATAATACTTAGCCATTTTCTCAAACTGTTCCACCCTTTTTTGGTGAGGCAATCCAATATGCCACACTTTCACGGATGTTTTCTATAGCTGATTTCATGACATCTAAGCCATCCTTCACTATCAAATTCAGAATATGTGCAGAACAACGCATGTGAAGTAGAGTACCTTCACAAAGAAGCTTATTTTCCCCTATCTTGCCCACAATCTCCTCAACTGCCTTGTCGTTGACGTTGCAATTATCAACTATCACGGTCAAGAGCTTCTCATCAAGATTCCATTCCACCAACGACTCATGAAGCATCCCAGCTATAGCAGCCGCATTATGTGATGCATGAACATAAATAAACCTACAATATGCACACATACACAGCAGTTTGAGAGTTGGCAAAAGCTGAAAATAGGCACAACACAATATTTAATGCTTTCACTACAATATACCTCATGAGAATGTTCCTTAGCCTCCACGACTCATCAATGAAATGGGTTGTGATAGCCATATATCCCTTCTTTTGGCTGTCAGAGGTCCACATATCAGTGGTGACAGCAACCCTTGATTGGATCATACTCATGTACTCGATGGCCTTCTTCCTTTCCATTTTGTATCTTCCCACAATATCATATCTACAAAACAAAAGAAAATAGACAGATTGGTGTTATTTAGTAATGGCAAAGAAGAAACATGAAGAAGTAAAAAGAAGGAAATAAATGCATAGCATATTTACCGGATAGTATTTCTTGTATGAAGCTTGAATAACGGCTGAAGGGCAGCAACAAATCTCCTAAAACCAACATGGTCTACCATAGACAAGGGATAATCATGCAACACCAACATGTTGCCAAGCTCAACTCTAGCATAATCTTGATTAAAAGTATAGCTCTCCATGCTCACTTTCCCATTCTCTTCGGCACTCACCTTCAATGAGGATTGACTCAAAGTTTTACCGCCCTTGGTCTTCAACTTCTTAAGAGTGCAAATATCAAGATGCAAACGAAGATGCTTAGTTCCATTCCTCGATCCCGCGGTAAGTACCTTGTGACGATCCTCATCTTCTTCATTTCCAACCAAACCTTAGATGTGAGCTTGCGCTTAGAAGGTAGCACCTCCACCTCTTCCACGTCATCCTCTTCTTCATCATCTGAAACAATAACATGATCTCCATCTTCATCCATTGGTGTTTTTGTGTGACTCGTGTCATGCATGGACACATCTACTTGGCCAGTGTTTGTATCACTGCACAACAAGTATGATACACATTAGTTAATTTAAAAAATCAGAAGTGTATAACAGCAAGCATTCACTAGATGGCAGAACATTAACAACTTTCTTATTTCTTCTTGTTTGTATTCACTAGATGTCAAACATTAACAGCAAGCATTCATTAATATTATTTCTTCTTGTATTCACTTGGAGGAAGATCATTAACAACTTCCTTCTTTCTTCTTGTTTCTATTCACTAGATGGCAAGCATTAACAGCAAGCATTCAAAAATCTTCCTTTCTTTTCCAATTCATTAACACATCAATTAATGTAATGAGCACATTCAACAACAGATCAATTAACTATTCAACATACTCAAGCATGCATTAACAAATCGGCTAAATCTAATGAACACATTCAATCATTCAACGACAGATCTAATCAACACATTAAAAAAAGGTGAAACTCTTCACCGATTTGGATGCTTTGCTGCCCTTCTCGCCGCCGTCACAGGTGTAGCACCACCATGGCCACGACCACGGCCACGCCCCACCTTGCAACCAGGAGCAGTGGAGTTGCGCCCAGGAACTTGCCTCGTTGATGGTGGCTGAAGACGGACAGGCTTGGAGGTAGGAGAAGGCGTCAGCGCACGAGACCCACTGCCAGTGCCTTCTTCAAATCCATCCCCGTCCACCGGAGTTGCATCCACGCTGGAGTGAAGCGCCTCCTCGGCGTCCTCCTGGTCGGGCGCCATGGCGGCAGGAGGTGCCAGGACGTGGAGGGAGATGGCGGTAGGAGGTTCTGCAGGTCTCGCATCGAGGAGAGGAGGTAGAGGGAGGAGAGAAGGAGAGGAGGGAGGTGGCCGGTCGCGTAGCTGCAGGCAGCGGCGGCGGTCGGCGGTGACGACCTGTGGCTCCTCCCCTCTAGGGTTTGTGGCGAGAGACAGAGGTGGGGTTTCTGGAGTGACGGCGCGGGGGTGGGTTGGGGTCTCAGGGAGGGATTTGGGAGGTGGGATCGACGAGGAGTGGACTGCTGGGCCTGGGCGCTGGGCCGCTGGCTGCCGCCTCGACTGGGTTCAGTTAGGGTTTTGATGTTTTTAGTGACTGACATTTAGGGCCTACATGGCATAATGAATAAGTATACGGGTACGCGGGTATGTGGGTATGGGTATTGCCGTCCCATACCCGTACCCGGCTTACCCGATGGGTATAGTTTTTTTCCCATTTATAAATCCATGGGTAATTTTCTTTCCCAAACCCTTACCCTAATAGGGTTTTTGTGACGCCCGGATATTTAAGCTACAGTAATCATGTGCTAATGATGACACGTCACCATTGTTATTGTGCTAATCTCGCTTAGATTCTAATTGGTTCGAATTCAAATTTAAATTAAATTCAAAAAATAAAAGTTTTCTAATGTTAAAACTAAAATGTGCAAGCTATGGAAAATAATTCATAAGTATTATTGGTGGTGAAAACATACTTTTATAAAAGGTTTAAATGCATTAAAATGTTTAAAACAGTGTCTTAAACAATTATGTAAATGCCTTTTATAATTTCTAAAATAACAAAATAATTTATTTGAGTACCAAGCTTTTTGTGGCAGAGGTATAGACAGTAAATACTAATTTAGAAACCAGGTTCGCATTTTACTTAAACTAAGTTAGGGTGTAAATAAATAAATAAGAAGAAAAATAAATCACTAACAAAAATTAAAGTAAAAAAAAGAAAACCCCTTTCCTCCTGGGCCAAATGGCCCAGCTGGCATCACTGACCAAACCAGGCCAGCCCACCAGTGCCACCTCCCTCCCTCCTCTGTTCACCAGGGGAGGACGTGGGCACCGGCGATGGCCGCCACGGCAGAGGGCGTCGCCGTGGCGCCCATCCGCCACCCCCCGGCGCCTACTTAACCGGCGCCCCTCTCTCCACGAAAACCCTAGGCCACCCCGTTCCCCTTCCTCCCTCTCCTCACGCCCTCGTTTGCACGATCCCGCATCTCACCGCGCGCGGTCGTCGCCTTGTCGTCGTCGTCCCCGTGGTTGGCTGCATCCCTGCGCTGCGCCACCACGTCCTGGAGCTTCGCCGCCGTCTCCTTCTTCTTCCTCACCACTGGATCGAGCCCAGGGCCTTGCATCGCGCCGTCGCCTACTTCGTCTTCTTCCTTGGATCACCATCGCCGTTCGCCGTCGATCTTCTCCAACTCCGGCCACCACGAGCCCTCCCTGATCCCACTGGTGCACACCTACAGGCTCCCGGTGAGCCGCGCATCCCTTCCCCCTTTTCTCCTCTATTCCCGTTGCCGAACACCACCCATAGCCGCCGCCGGACATAGCCCCTGTCGACGCGCTCCCCGACCTGTCGTCGCGCCCACAGCATCGCCTACACGCGCCAACGACAGCGCCTCCGCGCGCACCCGCGTTCCCCTTGGCCGCTCCCCTGACCCACTGCTCTGTACCGGTGTGCCTGCACGTCCATGGCCGCGCGTTGTGCGCGTGCTTGCCGGCGCCCGATGCTCGCTGCTACTTTGCTCTACTGCTGCGCTGCTGCTGCGACCGCCTACTTCTGCCTAGCGCCACGCCCACCCGCTACAGCCGCATGCGCCTCGCCTCCGCCTGCCCCCGCCGCCGAGTCTCGCCAACTGCGCGCCAGCATCCGGCCACCACCACTCGCCGGCGCTGCCTCGTAAGGGCCTCGCGCCCGCGCTGCCGTTGCTGCTTGCTGCTCATAACCACTACTGCTGCTCTTTGCTACTCCGTTGCTACTGCCGCTGCTTACTGAACTGCTAGTTACTGTAGCGCGGTAGCTAGCTTTTCTAATTCTATGATGAGTAACCCTCTCGACGGCTCCTAAACTCCGGCAAAACAATTGTTAACAGGACTAAAAGAAATATGAGAAGGTAGTATACTTGACAAACTCCATTTTATCCCATTAAACCAAATCCCTTCGATGCCTAGATTAAATCATATAAAAATCGCAAAATGCTATGTTCAGATAACAGAATTAACTCCTAGCTATGTGGTGTGTGTGCGTGAGTGTGTGTGATGTGCGTGTGTGTCCGTGTGTTGTGTGTGCCTTGTGCAGCGTGGTGTGTGCGCGCCGTGCGTGTGGCCGGCTGAATGGCTGGCCCTACTTAGATTAGTACTACTAGTAGGTCTTAATTAGTGCTAAGTTAGTCTAGTAGTAGATGACATGTAGGCCCTCATTAAATAAATTAGATTTATTTAATTGTTTAGATAAATAGTCAATGACATGTGGGCCACACATGCCCTTTTGACCAGTCAAATTGACTTGGTCGATTTGGATTAAACTAAATATAATAAATTCAGAAATTTCAAAAAATACTTAAAATTTTGGAAAATCATAGAAAATTAACCGTAACTCCGATGAAAAAACTTTGTACATGAAAGTTGCTCAGAACGATGAGACGAATTCGGATACGCAGCCCGTTCGTCTACCACACATTCCTAGCATAGCGAACACGCAACTTTCCCCTCTGGTTCATCTGCCCGAAAACGTGAAACACCGGGGATATTTTTTCCCGGATGTTTCCCCCCTTCACCGGTATCACCTCATACTGCGTTAGGTCACCCCTAGCACCGCGTATTGCCATGTTACACTTTGTGATGCTTTGATTGCTCTGTTATTTATTGTGTCCCCCATCCGTTACTTCTTTCCGGTAGACCCCGAGACTGCCGGCGACCCCCAGTTTGACTACGGTGTTGACGACCACTCTCTCTTGCCAGAGCAACCAGGCAAGCCCTCCCCCTTTGATCACCAGATATCGCCTACTCTTCTCTCTACTGCTTGCATTAGAGTAGTGTAGCATGTTACTGCTTTTCATTAATCCTATTCTGTTGCATAGCCTGTCATTGTTGCTCCATCTGTTGATACCTTACCTGCAATCCTAAATGCTTAGTATAGGATGCTAGTTTACCATCAGTGGCCCTACATTCTTGTCTGTCTGCCATGCTATACTATCAGGGCGTGATCACTTGGGAGGTGGTCACGGGTATATACTTATACATAATATATGATACTTGTGGTGATTAAAGTCGGGTCGGCTCGTAGGAGTACCCGCGAGTGATTCCGATGTTGGGGGCTGAAGGGGCAGGTGGCTCCATCCCGGTAGAGGTGGGCCTGAGTTCCTGAAGGCCCCCGACTGTTACTTTATGGCGGAGCGACAGGGCAGGTTGAGACCACCTAGAAGAGAGGTGGGCCTGGCCCTGGTCGGCGTCCGTGGTTATTTCAGAATAACACGCTTAACGAGATCTTGGTATTTGACCTGAGTCTGGCTACTGGCCTATACGCACTAACCATCTACGCGGGGACAGTTATGGGCACTCGACGTCGTGGTATCAGCCGAAGCCTTCGTGACGTCAGTGACTGAGCGGCGCGCGCCGGGTTGGACCGCGTAAGGCAACTTCCTTTGTAATGGAGGTTGCTAGGTCTGCTCTCCGGCCGCGTACGCAACGTGCAGGTGTGCAATGGGCGATGGGCCCAGACCCCTGCGCCATAGGATTTAGACCGGCGTGCTGACCTCTCTGTTGTGCCTAGGTAGGACTGCGACGTGTTAATCTTCCGAGGCCGGGCATGACCCAGGAAAGTATGTCCGACCAAATGGGATCGAGTGTGTTGGGTTATGTGGTGCACCCCTGCAGGGAAGTTGATCTATTCGACTAGCCGTGTCCCTCGGTAAAAGGACGACCCGGAGTTGTACCTTGACCTTATGACAACTAGAACCAGATACTTAATAAAACACACCCTTCCAAGTGCCAAATACAACCGGTGATCGCTCTCTCACAGGGCGACAAGGGGAGGATCATCGGTTAGGATTATGCTATTCGATGTTACTTGGTGAACTTACCATCTACTCTCTTCTCCTACTGCAAGATGGAGGTTACCAGAAGCGTAGTCTTCGATTGGACTAGCTATCCCCCTCTTATTCTGGCATTCCGCAGTTCAGTCCACATATGATCCCCTTAATCCTTCCGATACCAATGCATACATATGTAATGTAGGTCCTTGCTTGCGAGTACTTTGGATGAGTACTCACGGTTGCTTTTCTTCCCCTTTTCCCCTTTCCTATATCCGATTGCTGCAACCAGACGATGGAGCCCAGGAGCCAGATGCCACTGTTGATGACGACTACTACTACTCGGGAGGTGCCTACTACTACGCGCAGCCCGCTGACGACGACCAGGAGTAGTTTAGGAGGATCCCAGGCAGGAGGCCTGCGCCTCTTTCGATCTGTATCCCAGTTTGTGCTAGCCTTCTTAAGGCAAACTTGTTTAACTTATGTCTGTACTCAGATATTGTTGCTTCCGCTGACTCGTCTATGATCGAGCTCTTGTATTCGAGCCCTCGAGGCCCCTGGCTTGTAATATGATGCTTGTATGACTTATTTTATTTGTAAAGTTGTGTTGTGATATCTTCCCGTGAGTCTCTGATCTTGATCGTACATGTTTGCATGTATGATTAGTGTACGATTGAATCGGGGGCGTCACAGTTTTTACCTGCCGGGTTCGCGGGTAGCGGGTACCCATTGCCATCTGGACACGCGCGTCAAAAGTTGTCTAGTTTGTCGGTCTGCTTTTGTTAGGCCCTTCTTTTGTCCCGTGTCTGTTATGTTTTTGCGGACATTTTCATGAGTTTTGTTGTTGTTTGAATTGGTCTACTTTGTAGAAACAGAAAAGATAAGGCTCACTACCTCTTTTATCACCCTTCATCCTGCTGCTAGTTTGCCTCAACTCATTCCTCCTCTCTTTATTTTCCCTTTGTCTTCCACTAGTGGCGACACCGTTCTTTGTGTGACCCTCTTTTCTAGCCCCGATTGCAACTCCATCCTCAATTTACAACTGGGATCAATCACTTTTTTGCCATAATTGCATGTCCATTATTAACTTGCAACTGGGCCCAACCTTTTTTGTATCCAATTGCAAGTCTAACTTTGAATCACAACTAGGCTCGGTGTTCCTTTTGTATCACAATTTGGCCCGAGTCATTTTTTTTGCATTAGTTGCAAGTTGAGGTGGACTTACAACTAGGCCTGACTCTTTTTCCGCCATAGTTGCAAGTCCACCATCGAGTCACAACTAGGGGCTCACTCTTTTTATCCTAGTTTCAAGTCAACCATCGACGCACAACTATGCTTGCTCCCTTTTTATCCCAGTTGCAAGAAGAACATCGACTCACAACTAGGCTCTTGATCCTTTTTTGGCCCCAATTGTAAGTTCACACCATCGATGCTAAAATCGGCAGATCTGGGATAGGGGGTTCTGAGCTGGTGATCTGGGCACGATGTTAACAGGAAGTAAAAGGGACACAATTTTACCCAGGTCCGGGCCCTCTCGAAGAGGTAAAACTCTACGTCCTGCTTGTACCTCCCTGCTGCTTGCTATTTATTACATCGAACAACTATTGTTCTCTTGAATGGCCACCCTTCCTACCACAAACATGATACGAAAGGGTGTTTTTGCAAATGGATAGAGTGTAGTAATATGTTACTAAATTCTAAAGTGAATTATGAGGATAGACAGAGATAAACTAGAGATCATACCCCGCGCGTTACTCCAGGAATTGGATGCGGTTATTTCTATATGATTTGAAAGTATGCAACTTTAGTTTTTGTATTAGCAATATGAGAATATAAACTAAAGTACATACAATATATTATTATATATTTGTTGAATATGAGTAGCATGCATGATGCATGCTAATGTGAGTTTTCCATGCATAATGACATGTCGAGTTGGGATAGTTACATGTTGAGATTATTAAATTAGTGGGGCATGGTGAGTTGGCATAGTTGCATGTCAAGATAAGTGAGTTAGTGGGAATCCATTATTTGGTGGACCTACTTGATGATGTGGATAGGTTGCATGTCAAGATAAATAAGATAGTGGGTGTCGTGGAATTGTCACGGCAGATGTCCTTACTGTCAGGACTTAATCGCGAGGCCAACGCATCTATGTGATAGCTTGAAGGGGTTGATCAGGACTAGAGACACAACACACAAGACAAGGATTTAGACAGCTTCGGGCCCCGGGAAACATCATTCGGTAATAGCCCTACATGCTGTTTGTGGCTAGGTCTCATTATGCTCATGAGAGAGTCGCCGGTAAGCCGGCTCTTTGTGTCTAGCCCTAGAGATTGTTTCTTCTTCCCTGTCCCTCTTTGGGGAGCCCTGCCCCTCCTTATATCAGTTAGAGGGGCGGGTTACATGTGGAGTCCTAGTAGGACTAGGATTAGTCTATCTTCTCTTACAAGTTGATTACAAGTCCGGGTCTTGCTTCCTCGTAAAGGAGATATTCCTCACGCCTTTTCTCTTAAGCCGGCCTACCATAACGTAGCCGACCTTCTGGGCCTTGAGCCTCTTGGGCCCCCGGGTCTTGTCGCTCCTTTGATCCTCTTGCCAGGTCACCTATAAGTCGCCAGGCTCGGGTGGGTCACTTAGTGAGTCGTCCAGTCAGGGCGGGTCATTAGTGAGTCGCCAAGTCCGGCCGGGTTATACATCTGGCCGGGTCATACCGCAGGGTATATCCCCGACATTAGCCCCCAAGTTTAATTTGGATTTATCCATGTTAAACTGATCTGCAACATAAACACAAGAACAAATTGACAGGTTGCACTCCGGGTTAAATATTCTTGTATGCCGGCACTTTGATCATCCTTAAGTCCTTGTCATCTCCTCCTTCTGGAAAATCCGGGTCAATGGACCAACTTCGTAGTCAATTTGCTTGTAGAAGAAATATTGTAAATAAAGCATCCATTTGAGTCGGCCTTCAATGCTCAAAATTGCCGGGTTATAAATAGATGATGCCGAGTCATAATTGTCGCCGACGCCGGTTTATGATTTTTGTAGACACCGGGTCAATCTGATTTACTCAAACTGAAAATTTGAAGATATTTCTTCCTTATATCCATAATACCTGTAGCCCCCAAGGGCCGGTTTAATCAGCATGAATAAGCCGGGACTTATCACCATGGCTTTAAATGAAATCCAGTTGTGTAGCCCCCATGAGTCAGCTATAGTCATAGTAGTGTAGCCGGGTCATCCTAGAATTGTCTTAAGCAAAGAGCAATATGCATTAGTCCCCAAGTGTCGGGTCATTATGTAATAATGAGCAGGGACTTTGTAAATATGATGATGTAAATTTGAGCAGTAACGTGTAGCCCCCAAGGGCCGGCTTAGTAAGATAATACTAAGCTGGGACTTTTCATTTAAAATAATATCATATGATGTAACCCCCATCCTGGGGCTTGAACCCACGTCCACAAGGTTAAGAGTTTTATGCATTACCAACTGAGCAGTGGATCCTTCAATATATAATGGAATAAGGCTTGTGTATCTTGAATTTTAACAGGAGCAATTGGTAGCCCCCAAGGGCCGGCTCATTACAATGGGATGAGTCGGGTCTTCAATAAGGCCAATAAAAATGACTTTGCATTAGCCCCCAAGTGTCATGGTGCATGCTTGCAGCGACATGAGACTTGCATATTTGATGTAACCTCAACTTGAATAATGTAGCCCCCAAGTGCCGGGCCGTAAGCCTGCAGCGACTCGGGACTATTTCCTCCATTGTAAAATAAATCATGCCCATTGATAAAGATAATAGCTGTGGCGCTAAAGCGACTTTGAAAACCTCAATCATAATACTGGTTATTGATAATCATAATAGAAATCCAGCCATGTTGGCTATTCGAAATTTGAATAATATAATCCGGTATGAAAACCTCAATCATTCAATATCATCATTGAAAATCCAGCCATGTTGGCTACTTAAAGAATTCAAATGCCTTATCTGTTGACAAGTAAATCCGGAGTTTAAATACCCGGTGGCTCTTGGCCGATGGCGATTCAATACGCCTTCATTGTAAACCAGAATTTTCATGACCCGACGGCTTATAGCCTTTTGAGAAAAATCCAGAACGGATAATCATTTTGAAGCATCAACTTTGGTAATGAGCTTGAACTTAATCATTTACATGTCATATTTCTGCAAATCCTGCAGAGAGTTTAAACAACATATGCCCTGGCGACTTAGCGTTAAAACCAGGGCGGGTCATAATATCTCACATATAACTACTGTGATATTGAATTTGTACTGCGGGCTTACATAACCTGTGCAGTAAGGGTGATAACCCAATCCTTAGAAGCCAATGCTTCCACATAGATGATGATTGTCATAATCTGGCGACTTATAGTCAAAAGTCAAGCCGGGTTAAGCATAAAACACTTATATATATTTGAGATATAATCCCAAAAAGGTCTCATGTTAAGTAATTGTGGCTGCAATAAACTTTACCAGAGACAGAATAAAACTTTTTGAGGCTTCTGATTCGGATACGATCAGTAAACCATTCCAAAGGGGTTAAGCTAAGATTCGAATACGATCATATAGCCCCCAGTGGCTTTGGCGATGCCGATCAAGAGGGTATCAACAGCTATGTTCTCTTTGGTTCGAATATGACCTATGTTTGAACAGGAAGCCCCCAAATGACCTTGAGAGTTGTTTAACGATGCTGATTCCAATACGATCCACGTCGATTCCCAAAGGGGTTGAGCTATGATTCGGATACGATCAAGAAGCCCCCAAGTAGGTTCGGCAGTTTGCCAATCAAAAGGGTATCGACAGCTATGTTCTCTTTGGTTCGAATACGACCTATGTTTGAACAGGAAGCCCCCAAGTGACCATATAAATTTTGGCATTGCATCGGTCAAGAGGGTATTGATAGCTATGCTCGATGAGCAGGAAGCCCCCAAGTGATCATAATAAGATAAGCCGTAAGGTAGGGTATCCAAGTTTGAACCGTGCATCATGGCAGCAAGTTCTTTTGGCAACCTTTAATTTTTCCGAGAACTCGAACTTGCGAGAGATTTAAATCTTTTTGAATCTAGAACTTTAAACCAGATTTAAAAACTTCAAAACTTTGTGAAAGACAAATTTACCTTGAGCCGGATTTTGAACCGGATTTGATAGCTTCAAAGCTTTGCGGGAGAGAGATGTCTCTTGAGCTATATTTTAAACTGGAATCTTCATTTTGAGCTGGAATTTTTTCTGACGGCCTTTAAATATTCGTCAATAAAGAGTAGCCTCCGGGGCCAGGTTATCTTCCCTTCAATGACCCGGAGTTCTTGAATTCATTGAAACCGGCTAATTTTGCCGAGCCATACCATTGTAGCCCCCGAGTCTCAAGATGACTCAAAGAGTTGGCTTGAGATTCTCCATATTTGACCATAGCAGAAGGTGTATATCATTGGCGTTGATAATGCGATGTGAATCCACAGAAGGTTGAGGTGACTGCGGCGGGTTATAAATGATCCCGTATGAGCCGTGTCAGCAACTCGGCCAATGGTTCCCTCCAACTGGTTGTTTGAAGCTTAATCAAACTGTAGTGGCGGCAATTTGTGCGCCTGCCCATTGAGCCATCGGCAACAGGTGCGGACGGATGTAATCCGAACATCGGGGCGACGAGTTGCACGTATATCCGTCGAGCATCCTAGCACGGACAAACACCAATGCAAAAACTGATGTTGATGCGCCCCCTTAGGCGACACCTTTTCATAATGGTCCTGCAAAAATATTACAAGACCAAGTAATTGTTCTTTGATAAAAACAATATGTGTTAAGAAAAATAAACTTTAGATGAATATCACCTGATTTGTTTGGATGACGGATTGCTCATAAGTAGTGTTCATATATAATTTTGCAATATGGCTGAGTTCCACTTTAACCCCAGAAAATATCCTGTCAGTCAACCATCCTCCTGAGACTGGTCCGGTGGACGCGCGGGGCCGCAGTAGAAAAAATGACGCGAGCCTCGCTGGTCAACAGGTCGGCTCATCACGGGGGCATCCCAGAGGGAACCAAGAGAGACGACCCGGTGATTTGACGCAGTAGGCTGGCTCGCAAGTGGAGGCGGACCCGGACTCGGACGTGGAGAGCCGCCGTGGGGGCTAATCAATTTCCAAATAGTGCCCGATCCCTCGTCTGATCCGATAACTCGATTGGAAATTTGCCCTTGTACGTATCTGCGATTTGCACCCATCAGATCCGATGAATCCTTGCTGAACCAAACGGAAACTCCCCCACTTTGGATCTAACGAACTTGACGTTGATGTGAATCTTCCACGCCGGCTTTAGTTGAACCGGAAAATTGCGAACTTCTCAAACCCTAGAAAAGATCCCTCCAAGAACTCAACACCACCGTGTGTCTGGCCCCATGGTGGGCGCCAACTGTCGTGGAATTGTCACGGCAGATGTCCTTAGTGTCAGGACTTAATCGCGAGGCCAACGCATCTATGTGATAGCTTGAAGGGGTTGATCTGTACTAGAGACGCAACACACAAGACAAGGATTTAGACAGCTTCGGGCCCCGGGAAACATCATCCGGTAATAGCCCTACATGCTATTTGTGGCTAGGTCTCATTATGCTCATGAGAGAGTTGATGAAGCTATGTACCTAGGGTAGGGTCATGGACCTGTCCTAACTGCCCTACCCAAGGACATCTCTAGAAGAAACCACCTTTCAATCGACTTGGAGGTGTTCCACTCGACAGATTCGAAGACGCTCGACCAAGAAACAATCACTCGACCAAGATCCAACCACTCGGCGGCCAGGAGACCTGAAGTCACTCCGCATGCTAACGGTCGGTCATTAAGTAGCTTTTATGGTCATCATAGCACTTTATTACTAGCGTTACCAGTAACACTCTGCCTTAATATACATTGAACCCTTTGTAACATGGGCTGGCCGGGGTCCTGGCGCACTCTATATAAGCCACCCCCCTCCTCCGAGACAAGGGTTCGCACCTCTGTAACCCATATTCATATAATCCAGTCGACCGCCTCCGGGCTCCAAGACATAGGGCTATTACTTCCTCCAAGAAGGGCCTGAACTCGTAAACCTTGCGTGCTTACAACTTCTCCATAGCTAAGACCTTGCCTCTCCATACTTACCCCCCTACACTACTGTCAGACTTAGAACCACGACAGTTGGCGCCCACCGTGGGGCCGGTGTTTTAGCGTTTGTTGGAGAAGTTGCGACTTTTTTCCGACCCGAATCATCATGGTTTTCGGAGGAGTTTCGGTGGAGGGCCGCGAGATCCGTCTCGGCGCGCTCACGTTCATTGTCGACGACTCTGCTTGGCTCCAGGAGGCTCCGCTCGACGTGGACTCACTCCCTGCTCGCGTGGCAACGCACTTTAGAGCATGCGTCCGCGGCGTTCTCCTGCGACAACCGTCGACCCCCTATCGGTCGGCTCCTGTGTTGTCCTCACTCCCCGTTTCCCGCCGGCGCAAGCGTTCCGGTCGGTCGAGACTTCAGCGGTGGGTGAGGCACGCGGTGGCGCATCAGTCAGCCACCCCCTAGGTCATGGCGATCGAGCCCGACGAATCCCTCTACGACCTGTTCGACTGGCTCCGCAGAGACCGCATCCGAGTGCGACAGCAGCGATCCGGCGGCGGAGGTTCTGATGGTCGATGGACCGCCCAGTCCTCACGGTTTTCCCCGTACCGACGGAGGCGCGGGTGGAGGCGACCCATCGCGTCTCCATGAGGAGTATCTTCCCGAGCCTCTCACATCGCTGCAGAGAGAAGAACTTCGCCGCCGGAACATGGATGCACTGCACACTCCTATCGTTGGAGAGACCCCCGAGGCTCGCGCCTTGGAGGACACGCGCCTGGCAAACTTAGCCGAGCGCACTCGACTGGAGAACCTCCAGCGAGCACTCGACGAGCATGCGCGACAACGGATTCCTGAATCCAGTCGATGTCAGCTCTTCCCGCCCCCGCAGGTATATCGAACTCCGATTCAGAATTTAGCAGCTGCAGCTCGCATAGCAGAGTCGATTCAGCCTTCCCAGTCGGAGGCTGGCAGAGGCTTGCTGCAGATCAGAGCATTACTCCGGGCAGCAGGAGATCAGAATTCCGCCGTTTCTCAGTCGTTGAACAGGATTCACAGCAGATCCGTTGCCGCGGACACAGTCCAGTCGGCTCACAGCCCGAGATCATCCCCGAGGCGTGAGGGACATGGAGACCGGCGTGACCAGTATGGGAATCATGAGCAGTATGATCACCGAGTCGATCGTGACGGTCGACGTCGAGTGCCCACGCCTCCCCCGAGGAGCGGGTCGTATGTGCCTCGCCAGCAGGATGACAGGCGCCCTCATAGTGGTGGGCGAAGGATTCCAGTCGACCCCAGAGGGCCAGGCTTTGACACGAGATCCATTCTCGTCCAGGGTTTGGTCGACAGGAACAGGGCTCACCGAGAAGGTCATGACAGAGATGCACCTACCAGCAGCAGAGTGCATGTTTCGGGGCCAGAATGCTTTAGTAGGGCCATCAGGGCTGCTGTGATTCCTCCCAATTTCAGGTTGGCGACTGGAGTAAGTAAGTTCACTGGCGAGTCCAAGCCCGATACTTGGCTTGGAGATTACCGAGTGGCCGTCCAGATCGGCGGCGGCAATGATGAAGTGGCCATGAAGCCCCTCCCTCTCATGTTGGAGGGCTCGGCCAGAGCGTTGTTGAACCAGTTAGCACCTAGCAGCATTTACACTTGGGAGGATCTCTCCCGAGTGTTCGTCACCATATTTGAAGGTACGTGCAAGCGGCCGGCAGGACTGACGGAACTGCGGTCTTGTGTACAGAAGTCAAATGAAATTTTGAGGGATTACATCCAGAGGTGGATCACGTTACATCACTCGGTGGAGAATGTGCCTGACCACCAAGCAGTTTGTGCCTTCAAGGAAGGTGTCAAGTACAGAGAACTGAATTTGAAATTCGGTCGAACTGGGGGTATGTCCCTGAATCGGATGATGGAGATTGCCACCAAGTACGCTAATGGTGAAGATGAAGATCGGCTCAGGAGTGGCAAACTCAAGTCAGTTGCCTAAGAACCCGGGGGCAATTCCAATCGGAAACAGAAGCGGAAAGCCGAGCCTGCGGCTCCCGGGGAAGCCTTGGCTTTAACCCAAGGAAAGTTTAAAGGGAAACCTAAAGGGCCTTGGAACCCTAAAAAGGTTAAAGACCAGGACGGAAATGATGTGTTAGACTTGCCATGCCTCGTCCACACAAAGAAAGATGAAGAGGGTAATTTCATTTACCCGAAACATACCACTCGACAGTGTCGACTCTTGATCCAGCAATTTCAGGGCAAGCAGCCCAAAGATAAAGAAAATGAGTCAAACAAAATTGAGGACAAAGAAGATAGCGACGATGGATACCCCCAAGTCAATTCCACCCTAATGATTTTTGCTGATGTTGAGAGCAAAAGTCGACTGAAAGTCATCAACCGAGAGGTGAATATGGTTGCTCCGGCAACACCAAGTTATTTGAAATGGTCTCAGACTGCCATCACGTTCGACCAGTCCGATCACCCAACGCATATTGCCACCCCTGGGAGGCAAGCTCTGGTGGTCGACCCAGTGGTTGAAGGCACTCGACTGACCAAAGTCTTGATGGACGGTGGCAGTGATTTGAACATATTATATGCTGAGACGTTGAAAGGGATGGGCATTCCGATGTCCAGACTCAGTGCCAGCAACATGAGTTTCCATGGAGTCATTCCTGGGAAGAAGGCTGAATCACTCAGCCAGATTGCTCTTGATGTGGTTTTCGGTGATTCCAAGAATTACCGCAAAGAAAAGTTGACATTTGAAGTTGTAGACTTCCAGAGTGCCTACCACGCTATTTTGGGCAGGCCGGCTTATGCACGCTTCATGGCCCGACCATGTTATGTGTATCTCAAATTGAAGATGCCTGGCCCCAAAGGTGTGATCACTATTACGGGCAATCGGAAAAAAGCGGAAGAATGTTTTCAGAAAGGTTCGAAGATCGTTGATGCTCAGATGGCAGTGGTGGAGTTACAGGAATACCAGAAGACTGCAGACCCGAGTGATTTGTTGCGAGCCAAGAAGCCCGCCACAGAATCAGCTTTTCAGTCGACTGGCGATACGAAGACAGCTCACATCCACCCGACCGATCCCGGCGCTGCTCCGACTCATATCTCGACAACAGTCGACTCCAAATAGGAAGAAGCGCTCATCCAGTTCCTCCGTGAGAACCGGGACATTTTCGCATGGAAGCCTTCTAACATGCAAGGTGTTCCCAGGGAGCTGGCTGAGCATCGCGTGAGAGTCGACTCAAAAATAAAACCTGTCAAGGAACATCTCCGACGGTCCGCCGTCCAGAAGAGAAAGGCCATTAGCGAAGAGGTAGCTCGGCTCTTAGCGGGAGAGTTCATCCGAGAATTCTACCACTCCAAGTGGCTCGCCAATGTTGTCATGGTCCCCAAGAAGGACAAGTCACTTCGCATGTGCATTGACTTTAAACATATCAATCGGGCCTGCCCGAAAGACCATTTTCCTCTCCCCCGCATCGACCAGATAGTCGACTCGACTGCGGGATGTGAGCGACTGTCTTTTTTAGACACCTATTCCGAGTACCATCAGATTCGTCTGTATGGACCTGACGAGATCAAAACAGCTTTCATCACTCCATTCGGGTGCTTCTGTTATGTTACCATGCCATTCGACCTCAAGAATGCCGGAGCCACATTCATGAGGATGATTCAGAAGTGTTTGCTCACCCAAATCAGTCGGAATGTGGAGGCGTACATGGATGATATTGTGGTCAAGTCACGGAAGGGTTCCAACCTGCTGACTGACCTTGCTGAAACCTTTGCCAACCTCAGAAGGTTTGATATCAAGCTTAATCCATCAAAATGCACATTCGGTGTTCCTGGCGGAAAGTTACTCGGTTTTCTTGTTTCCGAGCGGGGAATCGACGCCAATCCAGAAAAAGTTGGTACTATACTCCGAATGAAAAGTCCTGTGCGAGTGCATGATGTTCAGAAGCTTACTGGTTGCTTGGCCGCCCTAAGTCGATTCATATCTCGTCTCGGTGAAAAGGCATTACCTCTTTACCGATTGATGAAGAAGTCTGACAAGTTCGAGTGGACTCCTGAAGCTGACGCAGCGTTCGCAGAACTCAAAGCTCTGCTCTCCACCCAGCCGGTGCTTGCTGCCCCAATCAGCAAGGAGCCTTTGCTGCTTTACATTGCAGCCACAGGACAAGTCGTCAGTACGGTACTCACGGTCAAGCGGGAAGAAGAAGGGAAAACCTTCAAAGTTCAGTGCCCAGTGTATTATATTTCTGAAGTCTTGACCCCATCGAAGCAAAGATATCCTCATTATCAGAAGCTCGTATATGGGATTTATATGACCACAAAGAAAGTTGCCCACTACTTCTCTGATCATTCCATTACAGTCGTCAGCGACGCTCCGTTGTCAAAGATCTTGCATAACAGGGACGCAACTGGTCGAGTGGCAAAATGGGCGATTGAACTCCTTCCTCTAGATATCAAGTTTGAGGCAAAGAAAGCTATCAAGTCCCAGGCAATCGCAGATTTCGTCGCCGAGTGGATTGAACAACAACTGCCGACTCAGGTCCACTCGGAGCATTGGACCATGTTCTTTGACGGTTCCAAGATGATAAATGGTTCCGGAGCCGGAGTGGTGTTGGTCTCTCCCAGAGGAGATAAACTCAGATATGTTCTTCAAATCCACTTTGATTCCTCTAACAACGAGGCAGAATACGAAGCACTTTTATATGGGTTGCGCATGGCCATTTCACTCGGCGTCCGTCGCCTCATGGTCTATGGCGACTCAGATTTGGTGATCAATCAAGTGATGAAGGAATGGGATGTCAGTAGTCCAGCCATGACTGGTTATTGCAATGCAGTGAGAAAACTGGAGAAGAAATTCGAGGGGTTAGAGCTTCATCACATACCCCGACTGAAAAATCAAGCAGCTGATGATCTGGCAAAAATAGGTTCCAAAAGAGAAGCCATTCCCGGCAATGTGTTTCTGGAACACATCCACACACCATCAGTCTAGGAGGATCCCTTCACTGAAGAGGCCCCGCAGCCAAAAAGTGCCACAGATCTGACTGAAGTCAAAGTGCCAGCTGTGGTCGACTTGATCATGGAAGTCCTGGTTATCACTCCCGTCTGGACAGAACCGTACATCGTGTACATCCTAAGGAAAGAACTCCCAGAAGATGAAGAAGAAGCTTGACAGATCGTCCGTCGATCCAAGGCCTTTACAGTCATAAAGGGTCGGCCAGAAGTGTATTACACCAGAAGAAGGTTAGATGATCCTTAACAATATCCACTCGGGGACCTGTGGCCATCATGCGTCCTCTCGGACCATTGTGGCTAAAGCATACCGAGCGGGGTTCTACTGGCCAAGAGCCAATGAGATGGCCAAAGAGATAGTCGACAAATGTGAAGGATGTCAGTATTACTCCAACATGCCACACAAGCCTACGTCGGCCCTGAAAACCATTCCACTCGTCTGGCCCTTCGCTGTTTGGGGGTTGGACATGGTTGGACCACTGAGAACAGGCAGGAGCGGCTTCACTCATGTGCTAGTAGCAGTCGACAAGTTCACCAAATGGATTGAGGCCAAGCCTATCAAGAATCTTGATGCTTGCACCGCTATCAGTTTCGTTAGAGAGTTGATATTCAGATATGGAGTTCCGCGCAGCATCATCACTGACAACGGGTCAAACTTCGATTCCGACAAATTCAGGGCCTTTTGCGCCTCTCAGGGCACTCGGGTTGACTATGCTTCGGTCGCTCACCCTCAGTCGAATGGGCAAGCAGAAAGGGCAAATGGCCTAATTCTCAAAGGACTGAAACCCCGATTGATGCACGATCTCAAGCACGCAGCAGGTGCATGGGTCGACGAGCTTCCATCAGTCCTTTGGGGATTGAGGACAACCCCGAATCGATCGACCGGAAGAACCCCATTCCTTCTGGTCTATGGAGCCGAGGCAGTCTTACCGAGTGACCTGCTTCACAACGCTCCCAGAGCCGAGCTCTACTCAGAAGATGAAGCAGAACAAGCCCGACAGGACGCAGTCGACCTCCTAGAAGAAGAAAGAGAAATGGCCTTGATTCGATCGACCATCTATCAGCAAGACTTGCGTTGATTCCATGCCAGAAATGTGAAGAGCCGAGCCTTCCAAGAAGGAGACTTAGTCCTCCGAGTGGATCAACAGAAACCACACGAGCTCGCTCCTACTTGGGAAGGCCCCTTCATAGTCACCAGAGTCCTCCACAATGGAGCATACCACCTCTACAATGTCGATCGCCAGATTGATGAGCCACGAGCCTGGAATGCGGAGCTACTCCGCCCCTTTTATACTTAAATTCTCACTCGGATGAGATGTAATAAGAAAAACTCCTGTAGTTTATTTATCAAAGACAAGAGCGTTATAATTTTCCCAGTGATTATTATTGTTTTTTGTTTGCGTAAGAAATCCCCCAGTGGTTGTCTTAGCTGCGAATCCGCTTCGCCTAAGTTTGTAAAAACAGTTTCCTACCGAGTGGCGAGCCAGCCTCCCACTCGGGGGCTTAGCTGCGAATCCGTTTCGCCTAAGTTTGAAAAAATCCTACCGAGTGGAGAGCAATCCTCCCACTCGGGGGCTTAGCTGCAGTCCAGTACTTGCCTAAGTTCTCTCACTTGGAGACTTAGCTGCAGTCCGACACTTGCCTAAGTTTGAAAAAAATCCTACCAAGTGGAGAGCAATCCTCCCACTTGGGGGCTTAGCTGCAGTCCAGTACTCGCCTAAGTTCTCTCACTTAGAGACTTAGCTGCAGTTTGGCACTCGCCTAAGTTTGAAAAAATCCTACCGAGTGGAGAGCAATCCTCCCACTCGGGGGCTTAGCTGCGAATCTGTTTCGCCT
>NC_041382.1:680085967-680086294 GCF_002162155.2 Triticum dicoccoides
AAAAAATCCTACCGAGTGGAGAGCAATCCTCCCACTCGGGGGCTTAGCTGCAGTCCAGCACTCGCCTAAGTTCTCTCACTTAGAGACTTAGCTGCAGTCCGGCACTCGCCTAAGTTTGAAAAAATCCTACCGAGTAGAGAGCAATCCTCCCACTCGGGGGCTTAGCTGCAGTCCAGCACTCGCCTAAGTTCTCTCACTTAGAGACTTAGCTGCAGTTCGGCACTCGCCTAAGTTTGAAAAAATCCTACAGAGTGGAGAGCAATCCTCCCACTCGGGGGTTTAGCTGCAGTCCAATACTCGCCTAAGTATGAAACACATCTCATTCCT
>NC_041382.1:680086403-680124938 GCF_002162155.2 Triticum dicoccoides
CCTACCGAGTGGAGAGCAATCCTCCCACTCGGGGGCTTAGCTGCAGTCCAGCACTCGCCTAAGTTCTCTCACTCAGAGACTTAGCTGCAGTCTGGCACTCGCCTAAGTTTGAAAAAAAATCCTACTGAGTGGAGAGCAATCCTCCCACTCGGGGGCTTAGCTGCAGTCCAGTACTCGCCTAAGTTCTCTCACTTAGAGACTTAGCTGCAGTCCGACACTCGCCTAAGTTTGAAAAAATCCTACCGAGTGGAGAGCAATCCTCCCACTCGGAGGCTGAGCTGCAGTCCAATACTCGCCTAAGTACGAAACACATCTCATTCCTCAAGGACGACGAGGGGCAGGTCGACTGCCACCTTCTCCTGGGGAGCTTCGCCACAAATACAATGTGCGCTCCGTCCCACTCTGCAGTAACAGGGTGTGGGTCGACCGCTGCCTTCTCCTGGGGAGCTTCGCCACAAATACAAGACATAGGCCGACTGCTTCCCTCTCCTTCGGAGCTGCACTGCGAATGCAGAAGTTGTCTCGAATGAAGAATGGGTTCACTTAGCAGGAGATTCATAAAGATATTCAACGGTAAACCAAGTTCGGGTAAATTCCAAAGGTTCCAAATCACAGATCGAAGTACTCGGACATGCAGCCCGAAAAAGTTTAACGGTTACAAAAACCACTCGGCATTCCGAGGCAAATTTAAGGTGGGACATAAGAGTTTGTTCACTCCGCGGGAGGAGGGCTGGAAGGCTCGACGAACTCATCCAAGTCGACGCCGTCGGCTATTCGAGTGGCTGCAGCGATGAAAGTCTCCATAAAGGTTCGGAAGTCATGCTTCTGGGTGTTGGCGACCTTGATTGCTGCCAGTTTGTCCTGTCGCACCTCCTTGCAGTGGACACGAACCAACGACAGAGCCATGTCAGCGCCACATCGAGCAGCAGACTTCTTCCACTCCTGCACTCGGTCGCGATTTCATTTAGTCGAGTCATTAGGGACTCAATATCATTTTGGAGCTCAGCCTCTGGCCAAAGTGCCGGGTCAATCCGCGACATGGCGACCTTCAGTCGAGCCAAGTAGTCCAGGCACTGTCGATGCGAGATTCCAGACGGAGCAGATTCATGGCAGTTTCATCTTTCATGGGAGAGTTGATTGGATCCAAACCAGGCTCGATCCGCCCAGTCTCCTCTTCAAAGTTTTGGCAAAACTCTGCATTCACGATTCAAGGATAAGTCAATTTTCGTACACTGAGTCGACTCAAAAAAAAGTCAGTCGGAACAGAATGTGCACCTTCAAGCTTGATGAACAGCTTCTTGGCAAGACTTCTCAGATAACTCTCCGGATCATCCCTCCTGCGAGCAATGCCTTCCATTTTCTCGCCCTGGACGAGATTCGCCTTCTTCCAGCGCGAGCACTCCTTGTTGGAGTCATTCAGAGTGGTCTTCAGCCTGGTATTCTCTTCTTCCAACTGGCCGACCGAAGCCAGCTTCTGTTCGGCCAGAGCGGTCTTGTCGTCAGCCTCGTTACGAGCAGCGGCCAAATCCTGATCCTTCTTCGCTAGAGCTTCTCTCAGTTTTTCTGCAAAGAAATGATGATTGATTCAGAAATAGCGGAAGGGTACTCAAGCCTAAAACTGACCAGTCGACAAACTCGTCTTACCTGCGGCGCCGTCTCTGACCTTTTGCAGCTCTGTCCTGGCCAGCTCCAAGTCAAGGTTTAGTTGAATCTGCTGCTTCTCCAAGTCAGCAAAGCGAGCTCCAAGATCACAAGATTTCTGAAATCAAAGGGGAGAGGTTATTTTTACAGCAAAAAAACAACAAAGGCAATAAATACTAAGACTATGGTCGATTGCCCGCAGTCCACCATAGTCTCGGGGACTACACCCAGTGGGTGCACTTAGCGTGCCCCCACCGGTTCTGATCCCACTCGACCGGTCCGCCGGAGTCGAGTGAGGGGAGTAAAAAAAAAGAGAGAGAAAGTAGAACTCAGACCACAATCGACTGCCAGCAGTCGACCGCGGTCTCGGGGACTACACCCAGTGGGTGCACTTGGCGTGCCCCCACCGGTTCTGATCCCACTCGACCAGATCGAGTGGAAGACATAAACTACCAGTTTGGTTTATACATTCGGCAAAATACAAAGACTACAGTCGACTGCCAGCAGTCCACCATAGTCTCGGGGACTACACCCAATGGGTGCACTCAGCGTGCCCCCACTAGTCCAAAAATTTCAATCGACACACCCAGTGGGTGTACAGATGCAAAGGCTTTCGGAAAGAATCTTCAGGTAGCATATCCTAACAGAACAAGCGGCGACCAACTAACCTGAACGTTGCTCTGGAGAGCCGAGCTGGCATCATAGGCGGCTTGGCTGGCGTCCCGCACCGTCTTCATCTTCTCCATCATAATGCCCGCCTGGCGTATGGCTTCCTTAGCAGCATTCACCTCGTCCTCTGGGACATGATGGGTCGCAAAAACTAAAGGCGGGTCGACAGGGGCCTGAGCAGTCGACGAAGAAGGCAAGGCACTCGACAGTGGCTCAGCGAAGGTAACAGAACCCCGATTGACGTCGCCAGTGTCCTGAAAAACTGGTTCCGCCCTTGGCGTCGTCTGTAGCGCCCCGCTTGCAGGAGCTCGCCTATTTTTCCTTGTCGAAGGCCTCTCGGGCTCTTCATCATCATCAGGGAGGTCAATAACGTTGGGAGCTATGCAAAGTTCAATCGTTAAAGTCACATCATCCAATGGTACGCGTTGCAGTTGAATCGACCAAAATAAAGACAGTATGGCAGGGATCATACCCGGATTAGAAGTGACCGCATCCTCCATCACCTCATCTTCGTCCCTGTAAGCTGAGGTCCCGGAGGTAGCAACGCTGACAGTTCCAAAGTTCGTCCAGTTAAAACAAGAAAAACAAACAGCACGGAGCGTCGAGTGAATGCAAAGAGAGGCACTCACGCGGAAGCGACATGGATATCAATCTTGATTTTCGGCAATGCCTTTCGAGTCTTCGGCTCTACAACTCTGGGGTGCTTTGGCGCCTTCTCAGTCGGGGTTGGTGAAGAGATCCGAGGGCGCTTCGAAGACTGACCAGCCGGAGCAGTTGCCTTGTCACGGGCACTCGACCGTTCTTGGTCAAGCTTGGATCGCCTCTCCCTGCGAGGAGGCGACTCGACTGTTGGAAATATGCCCTAGAGGCAATAATAAAAGTATTATTATTATATTATTTCCTTGTTCATGATAATTGTCTTTTATTCATGCTATAACTGTATTATCCGGAAATCGTAACACACGTGTGAATACATAGACCACAATATGTCCCTAGTGAGCCTCTAGTTGACTAGCTCGTTGTGATCAACAGATAGTCATGGTTTCCTGGCTATGGACATTGGATGTCGTTGATAACGGGATCACATCATTAGGAGAATAATGTGATGGACAAGACCCAATCCTAAGACTAGCACAATAGATCGTGTAGTTCATTTGCTAGAGCTTTGCCAATGTCAAGTATCTCTTCCTTCGACCATGAGATCGTGTAACTCCTGGATACCGTAGGAGTGCTTTGGGTGTATCAAACGTCACAACGTAACTGGGTGACTATAAAGGTGCACTGCAGGTATCTCCGAAAGTATCTATTGTTTTATGCGGATCGAGACTGGGATTTGTCACTCCGTGTAAACGGAGAGGTATCTCTGGGCCCACTCGGTAGGACATCATCATATGCGCAATGTGACCAAGGAGTTGATCACGGGATGATGTGTTACAGAACGAGTAAAGTGACTTGCCGGTAACGAGATTGAACAAGGTATCGGTATACCGACGATCGAATCTCGGGCAAGTAAAATACCGCTAGACAAAGGGAATTGTATACGGGATCGATTGAGTCCTTGACATCGTGGTTCATCCGATGAGATCATCGTGGAACATGTGGGAGCCAACATGGGTATCCAGATCCCGCTGTTGGTTATTGACTGGAGAACGTCTCGGTCATGTCTGCATGTCTCCCGAACCCGTAGGGTCTACACACTTAAGGTTCGATGACGCTAGGGTTATAAAGGAAGCTTGTATGTGGTTACCGAATGTTGTTCGGAGTCCCGGATGAGATCCCGGACGTCACGAGGAGTTCCGGAATGATCCGGAGGTAAAGATTTATATATAGGAAGTCCTGTTTCGGCCATCGGGACAAGTTTCGGGGTCATCGGTATTGTACCGGAACCACCGGAAGGGTCCCGGGGGCCCACCGGGTGGGGCCACCTGCCCCGGGGGGCCACATGGGCTGTAGGGGGTGCGCCTTGGCCTACATGGGCAAAGGGCACCAGCCCCAAGAGGCCCATGCGCCTGGGGAAACCCTAAAGGAAGAGTCCCAGCAGGGGAAGGCACCTCCTAGGTGCCTTGGGGGGGGGGGGAGGACTCCTCCCCTGGCCGCCGCCCCCTTGGAGATTGGATCTCCTAGGGGCTGGCGCACCCCCCCCTTGGGATCCCTATATATAGTGGGGTAGGAGGGCCTCCCAAACACACCTTATGCCTTTGCTGCAGCCCCTCCCTCTCTCCCAAGTTCTTCTCCTCTCCCATGGTGCTTGGCGAAGCCCTGCGGGATTGCCACGCTCCTCCACCACCACCACGCCGTTGTGCTGCTGCTGGATGGAGTCTTCCTCAACCCCTCCCTCTCTCCTTGCTGGATCAAGGCGTGGGAGACGTCACCGGGCTGTACGTGTGTTGAATGCGGAGGTGCCGTGCGTTCGGCACTTGATCATCGGTGATCTAAATCACGACGAGTACGACTCCATCAACCCCGTTCACTTGAACGCTTCTGCTTAGCGATCTACAAGGGTATGTAGATGCACTCTCCTTCTACTCGTAGCTGGTCTCTCCATAGATAGATCTTGGTGACGCGTAGGAAAATTTTGAATTTCTGCTACGTTCCCCAACAGTGGCATCATGAGCTAGGTCTATTGCGTAGATTCTTTGCACGAGTAGAACACAAAGTAGTTGTGGGCGTTGATGTTGTTCAATATGCTTACCGTTACTAGTCCAATCTTGTTTCGACGGTATTGTGGGATGAAGCGGCCCGGACCGACCTTACACGTACTCTTACGTGAGACAGGTTCCACCGATTGACATGCACTTGGTGCATAAGGTGGCTAGCGGGTGCCAGTCTCTCCCACTTTAGTCGGAACGGATTCGATGAAAAGGGTCCTTATGAAGGGTAAATAGCAATTGGCATATCACGTTGTGGTTTTGCGTAGGTAAGAAACGTTCTTGCTAGAAACCCATAGCAGCCACGTAAAACATGCAAACAACAATTAGAGGACGTCTAACTTGTTTTTGCAGGGTATGCTATGTGATGTGATATGGCCAAAAGGATGTGATGAATGATATATGTGATGTATGAGTTTGATCATGTTCTTGTAATAGGATTCACGACTTGCATGTCGATGAGTATGACAACCGGCAGGAGCCATAGGAGTTGTCTTTATTTTTTGTATGACCTGCGTGTCATTGAAGAACGCCATGTAACTTACTTTACTTTATTGCTAAACGCGTTAGCCATAGAAGTAGAAGTAGTCGTTGGCGTGACAACTTCATGAAGACACGATGATGGAGATCATGATGATGGAGATCATGGTGTCATGCTGGTGACGATGATGATCATGGAGCCCCGAAGATGAAGATCAAAAGGAGCAAAATGATATTGGCCATATCATGTCACTATTTGATTGCATGTGATGTTTATCATGTTTATGCATCTTGTTTACTTAGGACGACGGTAGTAAATAAGATGATCCCTTACAAAATTTCAAGAAGTGTTCTCCCCTAACTGTGCACCGTTGCTACAGTTCGTCGCTTCTAAGCACCACGTGATGATCGGGTGTGATGGATTCTTACGTTCACATACAACGGGTGTAAGACAGTTTTACACAGCGAAAACACTTAGGGTTAACTTGACGAGCCTAGCATGTGCAGACATGGCCTCGGAACACGGATACCGAAAGGTCGAGCATGAGTCGTATGGTAGATACGATCAACATGAAGATGTTCACCGATGATGACTAGTCCGTCTCACGTGATGATCGGACACGGCCTAGTTGACTCGGATCATGTGATCACTTAGATGACCAGAGGGATGTCTATCTAAGTGGGAGTTCATAAGATGAACTTAATTATCCTGAACATAGTCAAAAGACCTTTTGCAAATTATGTCGTAGCTCGCGCTATAGTTCTACTGTTTAGATATGTTCCTAGAGAAAATTATAGTTGAAAGTTGATAGTAGCGATTATGCGATCAGTAGAAAGCTTATGTCCTTAATGCACCTCTCAGTGTGCTGAACCCCAAAGTCGTTTGTCGATGTTGCGAACATCGGACATACACGTTTTGATAACTACGTGATAGTTCAGTTAAATGGATTAAGTAGAGGCACCAAAGACGTTTTCGAAATGTCGCGGAACATATGAGATGTTTCGAGGGCTGAAATTAGGACTTCAGGCTCGTGCCCACGTCAAGAGGTTTGAGACCTCCGACGATTTTCTTAGCCTGCAAACTAAGGAGAGAAGCTCAATTGTTGAGCTTGTGCTCAGATTGTCTGAGTACAACAATCACTTGAATCAAGTGGGAGTTGATCTTCCAGATGAAATAGTGATAGTTTCTCCGAAGTCATTACCACCAAGCTGCTAGAGCTTCGTGATGAACTATAACATATCAGGGATAGATATGATGATCCTTGAAATATTCGCGTTGTTTGACACCGCGAAAGTAGAAATCAAGAAGGAGCATCAATTGTTGATGGTTGGTGAAACCACTAGTTTCAAGAAGGGCAAGGGAACTGAGGGATACTTCATGAAACGGCAATTCAGCTGCTGCTCAAGTGAAGAAACCCAAGGTTGAACCCAAACCCGAGACTAAGTGCTTCTGTAATAAGGGGAACAACCACTGGAGCAGCATTACCCTAGATACGTGGTAGATGAGAAGGCTGGCAAGGTCGATAGAAGTATATTGGATATACATTATGTTAATGTGTACTTTACTAGTACTCCTAGTAGCACCAGGGTATTAGATACCGGTTCGGTTGCTAAGTGTTAGTAACTCGAAATAAAAGCTACGGAATAAAATGGAGACTGGCTAAAGGTGAGCTGACGATATGTGTTGGAAGTGTTTCCAAGTTTGATATGATCAAACATCGCACGCTCCCTCTACCATCAAGATTAGTATTAAACCTGAATAAAGTGCTCTTGCACCTAAAGGAATGGTTTATTGAATTTTGATCGTAGGGATACACATTTTCATGCCAAAAGATATAAGATAGTAATGATAGTACCACTTACTTGTGGCACTGCCATGTAAGTCATAATGGTATAAAACGCATGAAGAAGCTCCATGTTGATGGATCTTTGGACTCACTCATTTTTGAAAAGTTTGAGACATGCGAACCATGTCTATTGGTATATATGCATGAAGAAACTCCATGCAAATGGATCGTTTGGACTCACTTGATTTTGAATCACTTGAGATATGCAAATCATACCACATGGGCAAGATGACTGAAAAGCCTCGTTTTCAGTAAGATGGAACAAGATAGCAACTTGTTAGGAAGCAACACATTTTGATGTGTGCAGTCCAATAAGTGCTGAGGCATGCAGTGAATATCGTTATGTTCTTACTTCACAGATGATTCGAGTAGATGTTGAGAATATTTACTTGATGAAACACAAGTCTGAATTATTGAATGGTTCAAATAATTTCAGAGTGAAGTAGAAGATCATTATGACAAGAGGATAAAATGTCTATGATATGATCATAGAGATGAATATCTGAGTTACGAGTTTTGGCACACAATTAAGACATTGTGGAAATTGTTTCGCAATTAATACAGCCTGGAACACCATAGTGTGATGGTGTGTCCGAACATCATAACTGCACCCTATTGGATATGATGCATACCATGATGTCTCTTATCGAATTACCACTATCGTTCATGGGTTAGGCATTAGAGACAACCACATTCACTTTAAATAGGGCACCACGTAATTCCGATGAGATGACACCATATGAATTATGGTTTAGAGAAACCTAAGTTATCGTTTCTTAAAAGTTTGGGGCTGCGACGCTTATATGAAAAAGTTTCAGGTTGATAAGCTCGAACCCAAAGCGGATAAAATGCATCTTCATAGGAAACCCAAAACAGTTGGGTATACCTCCTAATTCAGATCCGAAAGCAATATGGATTGTTTCTAGAATCGGGTCCTTTCTCGAGGAAAAGTTTCTCTCGAAAGAATTGAGTGGGAGGATGGTGGAGACTTGATGAGGTTATTGAACCGTCTCTTCAACTAGTGTGTGACAGGGCACAGGGAGTTGTTCCTGTGGCACCTACACCAATTGAAGTGGAAGCTTATGATATTGATCATGAAACTTCGGATCAAGTCACTCCCAAACCTCGTAGGATGACAAGGATGCGTACTACTTCAGAGTGGTACGTAATCCTGTCTTGAAGGTCATGTTGCTAGACAACAATGAACCTACGAGCTATGGAGAAGCGATGGTGGGCCCGAATTCCAATAAATGGCTTGAGGCCATAAAATCCGAGAGAGGATCCATGTATGAAAACAAAGTGTAGACTTTGGCAGAACGGCTCGATGGTCGTAAGGCTAATGAGTACAGATGGATTTCAAAAGGAAGACGGACAATGATGGTAAATGTCACCATTAAGAAAGCTCGACTTGTCGTTAAGATGTTTTCCGACAAGTTCAAGGAGTTGACTACGATGAGATTTTCTCACTCGTAGCGATGCTAAGAGTCTGTTGGAATTATATTAGCGATTACTGCATTATTTATGAAATCTTGCAGATAGGATGTCAAAACATTGTTTCCTCGACGATTTTAATGAGGAAAGGTTGTATGTGATACAACCGGAAGGTTTTGTCAATCCCGAAAGATGCTAATAAGTATGCAAAGCTCTAGCAATCCTTCTAAGGACTGGAGTGAGCATCTCAGAGTTGGAATGTTTGCTTTGATGATGATCAAAAAATTTGTGGTTTGTACAAAGTTTATGAGAAACTTGTATTTCCAAAGAAGTGAGTGGGAGCACTATAGAATTTCTGATGAGTATATGTTGTTGACATATTGTTGATCAGAAATGACGTAGAATTTCTGGAAAGCATATAGGGTTATTTTGAAAGTGTTTTTCAATGGAAAGCCTGGATTAAGCTACTTGAACATTGAGCATCAAGATCTATAAGGATAGATCAAAATGCTTAATAATACTTTCAAATGAGCACATACCTTGACATGATCTTGAAGGTGTTCAAGATGGACCAGTCAAAGAAAGAGTTCTTGCCTGAGTTGTAAGGTACGAAGTTAAGACTTAAAGCTCGACCACGGCAGAATAGAGAGAAAGGACGAAGGTCGTCCCCTATGCTTAAGACGTAGGCTCTTCAGTATGCTATGCTGTGTACTGCACCTGAAGTGTGCCTTGCCATGAGTCAGTCAAGGGGTACAAGAGTGATCCAAGAATGGCTCACAGGACAGCGGTCAAAGTTATCCTTAGTAACTAGTGGACTAAGGATTTTTCTCGATTATGGAGGTGGTAAAAGAGTTCGTCGCAAAGGTTACGTCGATGCAAGCTTAACACCTATCCGGATAGCTCTGAGTAGAGATACCGGATACGTACAATGGGGCAACAATTTAGAATAGCTCCAAGTAGAACAGTTATTTGGAACAGCTCCAAATAGAGCGTGGTAGCTGCATCTAGGAGATGACATAGAGATTTGTAAAGCACACACGGATCTGAAAGGTTCAGACCCGTTGACTATAACCTCTCTCACAAGCAACATGATCAAACATAAAACTCATTGAGTGTTAATCACATAGTGATGTGAACTAGACTACTGACTCTAGTAAACTCTTGGGTATTAGTCACATGGCGATGTGACCTGTGAGTGTTAATCACATGGCGATGTGAACTAGATTATTGACTCTAGTGCAAGTGGGAGACTGTTGGAAATATGCCCTAGAGGCAATAATAAAAGTATTATTATTATATTATTTCCTTGTTCATGATAATTGTCTTTTATTCATGCTATAACTGTATTATCCGGAAATCGTAATACACATGTGAATACATAGACCACAATATGTCCCTAGTAAGCCTCTAGTTGACTAGCTCGTTGTGATCAACAGATAGTCATGGTTTCCTGGCTATGGACATTGGATGTCGTTGATAACGGGATCACATCATTAGGAGAATGATGTGATGGACAAGACCCAATCCTAAGACTAGCACAATAGATCGTGTAGTTCATTTGCTAGAGCTTTGCCAATGTCAAGTATCTCTTCCTTCGACCATGAGATCGTGTAACTCCTGGATACCGTAGGAGTGCTTTGGGTGTATCAAACGTCACAACGTAACTGGGTGACTATAAAGGTGCACTGCAGGTATCTCCGAAAGTATCTATTGTTTTATGCGGATCGAGACTGGGATTTGTCACTCCGTGTAAACGGAGAGGTATCTCTGGGCCCACTCGGTAGGACATCATCATATGCGCAATGTGACCAAGGAGTTGATCACGGGATGATGTGTTACGGAACGAGTAAAGTGACTTGCCGGTAACGAGATTGAACAAGGTATCGGTATACCGACGATCGAATCTCGGGCAAGTAAAATACCGCTAGACAAAGGGAATTGTATACGGGATCGATTAAGTCCTTGACATCGTGGTTCATCCGATGAGATCATCGTGGAACATGTGGGAGCCAACATGGGTATCCAGATCCCGCTGTTGGTTATTGACCGGAGAACGTCTCGGTCATGTCTGCATGTCTCCCGAACCCGTAGGGTCTACACACTTAAGGTTCGATGACGCTAGGGTTATAAAGGAAGCTTGTATGTGGTTACCGAATGTTGTTCGGAGTCCCGGATGAGATCCCGGACGTCACGAGGAGTTCCGGAATGGTCCGGAGGTAAAGATTTATATATAGGAAGTCCTGTTTCGGCCATCGGGACAAGTTTCGAGGTCATCGGTATTGTACCGGGACCACCGGAAGGGTCCCGGGGGCCCACCGGGTGGGGCCACCTGCCCCGGGGGGCCACATGGGCTGTAGGGGGTGCGCCTTGGCCTACATGGGCCAAGGGCACCAGCCCCAAGAGGCCCATGCGCCTGGGGAAACCCTAAAGGAAGAGTCCCAGCAGGGGAAGGCACCTCCTAGGTGCCTTGGGGGGGAGGACTCCTCCCCTGGCCGCCGCCCCCTTGGAGATTGGATCTCCTAGGGGCTGGCGCACCCCCCCTTGGGATCCCTATATATAGTGGGGTAGGAGGGCCTCCCAAACATACCTTATGCCTTTGGTGCAGCCCCTCCCTCTCTCCCAAGTTCTTCTCCTCTCCCATGGTGCTTGGCGAAGCCCTGCGGGATTGCCACGCTCCTCCACCACCACCACGTCGTTGTGCTGCTGCTGGATGGAGTCTTCCTCAACCTCTCCCTCTCTCCTTGCTGGATCAAGGCGTGGGAGACGTCACCGGGCTGTACGTGTGTTGAACGCGGAGGTGCCGTGCGTTCGGCACTTGATCATCGGTGATCTGAATCACGACGAGTACGACTCCATCAACCCCGTTCACTTGAACGCTTCCGCTTAGCGATCTACAAGGGTATGTAGATGCACTCTCCTTCTACTCGTAGCTGGTCTCTCCATAGATAGATCTTGGTGACGCCTAGGAAAATTTTGAATTTCTGCTACGTTCCCCAACATCGACTTCTTCTCCACCGCTTGAGTCGTCGCTTCCTCCATCCCCTTCACCATCGGAAGTCCACTCGCCGCTTTCGCCGCCACTCGCCTCGCCTTCTAGAGCTTGCTCCTGCTCCCCGTTGGGCATTGAATACATTTCAATAATGGCCTGAAAGAAAGCAGGTAGATCAAAGTCAGTCGACGCAATATAGGCAGCTACACGAGTGAATTCAGATTACAAGCAAAAACTCAGAATCAGACCTGCTCGGGTGCGTGGGACTGGTCGAATGGAGGGACTCTCCTGGCTCCCCTGGGATTGTCCTTATTCCCGGTAATGCCAGACAACCACTTCTCCAGTGTGTCGTCGTCGACCTCCTCCGGGTGGATCTGAGTGGAGTCTTCAAGACCTGAATACATCCACATCGGATGGTCTCGGGCTTGGAGAGGCTGGATGCGCCACTGAAGGAAGACCTCCAAGAGATCCATACCAGCGACCCCGTCACGAATAAGCTGGACCACTCGGTCGACCAGCACCTTCACGTGCGCCTTCTCCTCCGGGAGCACCTTCAAAGGGGAGGGTTTTTCCACTCGGTCCATGGTAAAGGGAGGGAGGCCAGTCGATTGCCCTGGCGTCGACTGGTCTTTACAGTAAAACCAGGTTGACTTCCATCCGCGAACTGAGTCGGGAAGAATCATGGCCGGGAAGGAGCTTTTCCCTCTCATCTGGATGCCAAGACCCCCACATATCTGGATCACTTGGGTCCTCTCGTCACTCGGATTAGCCTTTTTCACTGTCTGGGAGCGACAAGTGAAAATATGCTTGAAGAGACCCCAGTGAGGCCGACAACCCAGGAAGTTCTCACACAAAGAAATGAAAGCGGCAAGATAAACGATTGAGTTGGGGGTAAAATGATGGAGTTGTGCCCCAAAGAAGTTCAGAAACCCTTGGAACAAGGGGTGAGGGGGCAAGGAAAATCCACGGTCGACGTGGGTGGCAAGAAGGACACGCTCACCCTCCCGAGGCTGCGGCTCAGATTCCTTCCCCGGAAGCCGCGCCGAGTCGTAGGGGATCAGCCCCCCTTCGGCCAAGTCGTCGAGGTCTTCTTGGGAGATCCTCGAGTGGATCCAGCCACCCTGGATCTAGCCCCTCGGCAGGCCGGACCGCGAGGAAGATCCGCCCCGGCTGGTCGCCTTCCCCTTCAACCTCGCTGTCGCCTTCTTTGCCCGCTCCAGAGCCGCTGTCTTCTCCTTCCCCATTGTCGCCGGCAAGACGCGTACGGTGTGGTGGCGCTGGGGCGAGAGCGAGCGCAGCGGAGGGGCGTGAGGAAGAGAAGAGGAAATGAGATGCACTGTTCGGGAGACACCGGTCCGGCGCTTTATATCAGGCCGCTTCCGAGTGGCTGACGGGTAGGCCCAGGCAGCTCTGTCAAATCCCGTAACGACCGCGCGCGCGATACGTGGCGAAAAAGGTGGCGCGGGGATCGAGGCGGCTCCGCTCTATCCCATCCGATTACTGCGGCCTCCCCCGTCCCGCGCGCTTCCCAAAATTCGGATCCCGTGAAATCTGCGCGCAGCAAACAACTGGTCAGACCAAAGATCTCCTCCGCACCATCACTCGGAGCCTTACAAGCGAAGAAACTCACTCGACGAAGAATTAAGAATGGATCAAGGCGACTGAAAAGGAAGTTGCTGTCATCACTCAGGTCCATTGATCCGGAACAAGATATGCTCACGGCATGAAAAACGAGTCGGAGAGGTTCTCAACTCCTTCCCCACTCAAACCTCGATCCATTCGGGGGCTAATGATGAAGCTATGTACCTAGGGTAGGGTCATGGACCTGTCCTAACTGCCCTACCCAAGGACATCTCTAGAAGAAACCACCTTTCAATCGACTTGGAGGTGTTCCACTCGACAGACTCGAAGACGCTCGACCAAGAAACAATCACTCGACCAAGATCCAACCACTCGACGGCCAGGAGACCTGAAGTCACTCCGCACGCTAACGGTCGGTCATTAAGTAGCTTTTATGGTCATCATAGCACTTTATTGCTAGCGTTACCAGTAACGCTCTGCCTTAATGTACACTGAACCCTTTGTAACATGGGCTGGCCGGGGTCCTGGCGCACTCTATATAAGCCATCCCCCTCCTCTGAGACAAGGGTTCGCACCTCTGTAACCCATATTCATATAATCCAGTCGACCGCCTCCGGGCTCCGAGACGTAGGGCTATTACTTCCTCCGAGAAGGGCCCGAACTCGTAAACCTTGCGTTCTTACAACTTCTCCACAGCTAAGATCTTGCCTCTCCATACTTACCCCCCTACACTACTGTCAGACTTAGAACCACGACAAGAGTCGCCGGTAAGCCGGCTCTTTGTGTCTAGCCCTAGAGATTGTTTCTTCTTCCCTGTCCCTCTTTGGGGAGCCCTGCCCCTCCTTATATAAGTTAGAGGAGCGGGTTACATGTGGAGTCCTAGTAGTTCTAGGATTAGTCTATCTTCTCTTACAAGTTGATTACAAGTCCGGGTCTTGCTTCCTCGTAAAGGAGATATTCCTCATGCCTTTTCTCTTAAGCCGGCCTACCATAACGTAGCCGGCCTTCTGGGCCTTGAGCCTCTTGGGCCCCCGGGTCTTGTCGCTCCTTTGATCCTCTTGCCAGGTCACCTATAAGTCGCCAGGCTCGGGTGGGTCACTTAGTGAGTCGCCCAGTCAGGGCGGGTCATTAGTGAGTCGCCAAGTTCGGCCGGGTTATACATCTGGCCGGGTCATACCGCGGGGTATATCCTCGACAGCGGGGTAAATCTCTTAGGTATATAGGATATGCTGATGGCGAGTATAGTAAATTTTACTATGTCCCTAATGCATATGTAAACCTCATTATCAGCATCAAGGCCGTAGTCTTTCTTGCAACGGTTTGAAAAAGTATCCAGTCGAATAGGTATCCTTATGACCAAGTTTTAATCACAACTAGATAACCCGTTGCTCTCTTGGCGGAAAGGCCAACTACAAGTCTACAACCAGAAAGTTAAGCAAGTTATGGAAAACACATAATAAATAATAAATATTCATTTTATGAATTATCCCCAAAGGGCATTAACACGAATAAGAATACATATGGGAACACTAAGAAGTAACGGACAAACTAACAAACAGAGATAACTATCCTGAATCATGACAAGTGATTGTTCATATTGGTCACACTTAAACATGGCCACGATGCAGGAAAGGTCAGGTGTGAATGTTTGTTTGGGTAGCGAGTGGAGAGCAGTGTGGAGCAACAACGCCATAAACGTCAACATCACTACATCGAGGAGTGTCCCTTCACGCCGAGTTCACTACACATATGGACCCGATACAATCGTGAAATAGGCTAGGCCCGAGCCTTCTCAACTGCAAGTCTTTATCGCACATCAATGCGGACCAGGGCCCTTCTCCTCGCTTTGATGCCATCAATGGGGGGCTGCAGCCAGTGTCATGTGGGAGGATGTTGTATTGGCCAACCAACATGTATTGCTTCCAGAATTGGGTACAATATATTTCAATAATATTTAATTGTATAAACATGAATATTTGGGATTAACAATATGAGAATTAAAACTAAAAATACATATGATTTATTGTATTTGATTACATGTAGTTATAAAATAATTATTGAATATAAGTGGTATAATCATTTTTAACATGTTAAGTGAGCTTTTTCCCGATGCATGGTTGTACATTAATGTAGTATGTTTGCATGTTGAGAAATATCTTAGTAATGATAATCTATTATCTTATATATGCCTGATATGTCCTTTTCCCCTTTTGTGCCTCTACCGTGCCTTCAGCCCATTGTCTCAAGTGGTCCCTTGGTGCTCATACCACAAGTCCCGTCAATTGATAACTCTAGGTTAAATTTTCCTTTTTGGTCACTTTCGGAAGTTATAGTTTGAAATTTTGAGAATTCTAGGGCAAACTGTTAGAACTTTGAACTTTTGGAAAATTTGAAACTTTCAGAAGCTCTCAATTCACATTTAATAAAATTTAGAACTTTTCAAATTCAAAACTTCCGTACCATTCAAAATAGGAAATTTCTGAACTCTCTCTATGTGTAAGCCCCACTAGGTATGTGCGTGTGTGTGCCGGCGGGGAGGGGGGGTGGGGCTTCATGCTCTATGTCCGGTACACGCATGAACTCTCCCTTGGTGTGTGTTGTCCAAATTAGATCTTGATTTACCTGTCTATCCGCTTATCAAATGACCGACATATAATATTTTCTTTCAAGCTTTTCAATTGTTTTTTCTTAATTTTGGACAATTTGTTTAATATAGTTTTGCACCTTAGCTATATGTAAGTCGCCTTAATTTTAAATTTGTTCAGTCGATTTCTTGCCCATTGATTCTTGCTCTGAGATTCGTTCTGTTTTCTTGGACTACTTTGTGAGCTGGTTGCATTTTTTTACTGACCACATATTTGTGCCCGTCAAGTTGCCACTGGGCTGAAGCCCATCACCTGTACCGCCCTGCCCATCCCTCTTTCCCTTTGTTATGTCTTATGTTTTTCTATTTTTATGTGTTTTCCCCTTTTTGGTTTGTTTTTATTTATTAGTTCGTTTATTTTATTTTATTTTATTTTGTAGGTATTTTTGAGTTGTTGGGTGAGTGTAAATGCACGCACACACACACACACACACACACACACACACACACACACACACACACACACAAATACTATGTAACATGTGCGAAAAATACACTACTATAGTGCAAAGTCATGTGCATATTTTTTTAACTTTTAATTATCTTTATTCATCAAGAGTAATACCAATGGCACTAATTAATTATTCCTTATAAAACTTGATTATTTAGATTTAGTTATTATTCATTTCATTCCTTCTTTTAAGATAATACCAATGCCACTAACTCGTTCATGCTTAGTAACCTTTTATTTGCAAACAATCGCTATTATATGCTTATTCTTGCATATTTTAAAAAGCACAATTTTTGTTTATATTCTGTGCAATTTTTTCAAACCTTTATTTTACTTTTTTTTTCATTTTCTTCTTCTTAAAGCGTAATGGAAATATCACCAATTCATTATTTGTTCAAAAACCTCATTATTTGATTTTAATTTAATTAAATTTTCTTTCTTCTTAAAGGGCAATACCGATGCCACTAATTCATTTTTCCATATAAAACTTCATGGTTTTGATATTGTTTATTTTTTATTTTCTTTATTATTAAAGGGTAATAGCAATGCCACTAATTCATTCTTCACTAAAACATGAATATGCGCCTATCAAGTAATAGGCCCCATAACATGAATATATACTAACTATTTTTTATGCAGTGTGTGTGTGTGTGTGTGTGTGTGATTCATACCGTTGTCTAAAAAATCCACTACTATATGCTTATTTTTGCATATTATGAAACAATGCAATTTTATGCCAATCGTGTGCACTTTTGCGTCGTTGTTTGTTTTATGCGTTTTTACATTTTCTTTCTTCTTTTAGGTAATACCAATTCCCTTGATTCATATTTTCTTAGAACATATTCTGTTTTTTGTATTAGCTTTGGTTTTAGTTTTTGTTTAGTGAGTGTTGCATATATGTAGTCCCATCCATTTATCCAACAAAGTTTAGCTCTGAATGGCATGTATGTGTAACCCATCCATGTATGACATGCTCAGGAAATAGCATGCACATGATGCCAAAATGGTGGTTCCTTTCACCCTCCTAAATCTATGAATGGTGCACGGTGAGGAGAAGCAACAAGCATGCATGTATTATCTGACCACGCAATGCACTCCATATTTTATATTTGTATTTATTCTCTTTTTTAGTTTATGTTCTTCTTTAAATTTATATTGCACCGGTGTGGCACTAGTTAATGTTGTATTAGCAACTAGAATATACTTCATTTTATAGTGACGACCTACTAAAAACATTTTTTAAGAAACATAATAGTATGCAAAATTACCGGAGGCTTAAACTATGCATTTTGGCATATGTATGTGACATGCATGCACTCAAATAGCCCTATCAATTCATGAAGCAATGCAACTAAAAGAAGCATTCAGGAAAGCTCATGTGAGTGCACATGATTATCGATTGCACGCGATGCAAAAATTTAACAAGAAACTCACCGGCATGCATGCATGTTCACCCGGACAAGACGCAATACCAAAAAAAAAAGTGAATGACCTAAAATGAGAATTCAGTCACATGTTCAGTAGCCGGTCCCATGATGTTGCAACGTAGCCTATCGTACCATTTTGGTGAAAAAAATGCTCCTGTAATGAGGTAATACGAGACAAATAGATGATGCAGATTTTTGTCGGGTTGTGATAGGAGAAGAACCGGCATGAGAACCTAACATTGAGGAACGTCCGTTTCATTGAACTAGAAAATTTTATTTTCATAATATACAAGCTTCAAAGTTTATACTATTACATAGACAAATGCATCGTTTCTACGACGATCCATGCATGCGTTTAATGTTCATTATTTAAAATCCATTTTTTCAAAAAGATTCGAAATCCATATATACACCATACTGTAGCTAGCCAACACTCGGTGCTGCATGGACTGATGTAGTACAAGTGTTTATCTTCATATACAAGCTTACAACTTTGTGGTGTATTACATGGGCAAATGAATCATTTGTACGAGGATCCATGCTTTATTCAAAACAAATCCGTATATACGTCGTGTACTGCAGTCTGCAGCTGCATGGTATTCAGGTATTGTACGTAAAGCTTAGCTGATAAACCATACTTGATGATGCACGGACTGACTGATGAAGTAGTACTGGTGTTTAAGAGTTGTCCATGGTCGGGTAGTAGGCGTAGGTGGCCATGCCGCAGTTGCCGCCGTTCCCGCGGGTGAGGCGCATGTAGCCCCCCTCGCCCCACGTCGTCCCCCACTGGTTCTTCACCAACCAATACTCCTGCCCGCCGCCGTCCGTCCCGTAGCCCACCACCGTCACGAAGTGGTTCAGGTTCTGCCCGCACGACGAGCTGCCGGTGTACACGCCGCTCATGTAGTGGTGGAAGTCAAGGTCGGCCTCCACGCTCACGGCCACCGGTTGGCTGGCCACGAGCTCCTGCAACGCGCCCTCGTCGCCGTTCAGGCTCACCAACTGGGGTGCGCCGACGGCGGCGGCTGAATTTGGGCTGACGTCGCCGCCGCGGCACGCGCCCTGCTGGCCGATATACGCGTAGGCTGCCTCCTGCTGCAGGCCGCCGCTCTTGGCGATGTAGCTTAAGGCGTCGTTGATGTAGCCGCTCTGGCAGGTGCTGGGGCCGCCGGTGCAGTCGAGCACCTGCTGCTCTGACATGGAGATGAGGTTGCCGGTGGCGATCTTTACGAGCCCCTCCGTCGCCGCCACCGCCGCGAACGCCCAGCAGCAACCTGTACGTTTAAAGATTTATATTCATTTGCGATCTTTGGCCTATGCTACGCCCTTAAACCAAGTATGCATGCATTTCAGGAGCTGCAGATTCTTACCGCAGTTGGCGCCTTGGTCCTTGATTTGGGTGACGGCGCCCTGGGCCCTCCAATCCACGCTGTCCGGCGTGGACTGGAACTGAGCCATGGACATGTTCACAGCGGCCACCGGCGTGCTTTCCTCGCCGCGCCGGTGACGGTACCCGAGCTGCTTCTCCACGAACTCTTCGTTGGTGAGGTCGGAGAACTGGTTGAGCCCGAGAGTGTACGTCCGATTGCCTGCCCTGTTGACAGCATCTATGTGCCGCGCGTTGGCCGCGAACACCTCCTGCCGGCGCAATTTCTCGGCAGCGTCCGTGTACACGCGCCCGTACTTGGCCATCCACCGCTCATGCCGGGCGGCCAGCGCGTCCCCTCGCGCCGCGGCAGCGCTGACAAAGGCGGTGGCGGCCACGAGCACGAGCAGAAGTGCAAGCAGTGTGCCGTCGAGGCGGCGTGAGCTGTGAATCGGCGCCATTTAGCTAGCTAGTTTGCTTGCTTGCTTCTTGCGATGCTTCACGAGCTAGGGAGGGAGGTACTAAGAACGTAGGAACCATGCTGCCCGCTCCTCTATTTATCGCGCGCGCATGGCGAGCAAGACGGGGCATACGAGCGGATTCCATACTTTTCGTCGATGGGTCCGCGGGCGTTCATACGCCGTAGTCGTATGTACGTATTGACTGGGAGTCCATGGATGTTTGTATCGACGACGGTGCTTGTTCTCGTCTCTCTGTATATTCTTCTTCTTTCTTCTTCTACTTCTTCAAAAAAAATCTTGTTTCCCCGATGGCGAGGCAAAGTGCTCTGTCCACATGTATAAACCGTCGCACACGCTTAGAGCTGGAGTAGTACGTTGCTGCCTGATTGAAAATGGCCGGATCGGCGTGCACTCTCCCATATATAGTTTGGCCGATGTATGTGGTCTGGATTACAAGTTTGGCTTATATTTTCATAGGAGAACGACAAAACACATGACTTCTCATTCTATCAAAAAATTATGGTAGATACATCAAATGTACTAGTACAAAGCAAGAAAATGTGCACGGCTAACTTTTTTTTTTATCTTCCAAAAATGATCAGATCTATTATAAAAGTTCACCGGAAGTACAAAAAATCTCAAACATAATAAAAATCCACTACTGATTTGGTACACTCCCGCCAAACACAAGGACGACTCAAATTAGCCCATACCTCTTCATAAGAAACGACATGATGGTCATATTTTATAAACTCTTCACTCGCTGTACATGGAGTAGTGTTTATCTTCCTCTTTTTAACCTTCAAACAATAGGTGCATGAAGTAGAATTCAAACTCCAAACCTCTTGAATCCGTTCCACCCGCTACAAACAACTGAGACAGCTCACTTGTTGTGCCTAATTACTTCTTTTTCTTCTTCTTGTCGTGCATCCTCTTAGTCTGGTTTCATTTTACTTCTTTTTGTTTTGTTTGGTCTTTCTTTTGGTTTTATTCACTTTTTATTTCTTCTTAGTTTAATCTTTTTTTTTTCATTTGCTTAAATTTGTGAATATTTGCTAAGATTCATGAACTTTTTTCAAACCGTAAACTTATTTTTTAAACTGTGATTTTTTAAAATGAATAAATATTTTTCATTTTGTGAAATTTTCTTAAATTCATGAACTTTTTAAAATCGATGATCTTTTTCCAGTTTCACAAACTTTTTTCAAATTCATGAATTTTTTTGTCAATTTCGCTAACTTCTTTGTCAAATTCGTGAAAAAATCAAATGGATGAACTTTTTCAATTTCATGAATTTATTTGTCACACTCGTGTACTTTTTTCAAATTGATGAATTAATTTTTAAACTTGTAAAGTTTTCTTTAACCTCAGGGTGGGTGTCAAGGTGGTAACATGGTCGGGTTTGGTCGGGTCGACCTCAATCAAACCCATGCCCGAATAGACAATCGGGTGCATCGTCTGCCCATAGCCGTACCCATGGGTCTTAATGACCCATGCCCAAACTCACCTGGGCACCGGACCCGAGTAGGCACCTATCGGGTCAGTGCAACAAGGATTATTTTTTCGTTATTTTGTCCCAAAAGAAGACACACAGAGGTGCGCATATACGACCGGAGGTGCGTAAATTTCAGCTGGGCCTATACGACCGGAGGTGCGCATCACGAGCGAACTTGGCGGTACTGATAACGAGATCACGCGGAGTATGTGATCACGAGCACACAGGGTCTCGGAATCTCTCCCGTACGCTATGCCCGTCGTGATTCGTTTTCCTGAACGCACGTGACTGTTGCATGCCCCACTGGCCAACGTGGAAAAAGAATTTTAAAGGTAATATCTTCCTGGACGGTGGGCCAGGACGGCGAGATTTGTGGACGCCGTCGCGAGTTCGCCTCAGAGCCGTGGCTCGAGACGTCAGTGAATTCCTGATCCGTGGATCAGTTTCCAGTAACGACGTCATTGCTGTGGAGTAAATGGAGATATGGGTAGGTGGGGCGAGCTGCCTCCTACCTCCTGCGGATGCCGGTCTGGGTGAACTGAGAGTGGCTCGGCGGCGCAACCACCATCTCCTTAGGTTACGGTGTCTCTGCTCCAGCGCTCATGGAGTTCTTGATGCAGCCGTGCAACAGGTGCGAATCTGCTCGTTTGTGTGCTTGGTCGGACGCGATTTGGATTTGAGTTTGGAGCTTCTGCAAGATCTAACTTTTTCTTACCTTCGATGTGTTTCTGCAGTAGAACCCTCATAGAGGAAGTGGATGACAGCGACGTACCCAACTACCCCTGGAGCCTTTGCATTATCCTGTTTTGTCAGCGGCGGCTGGCGAGCTGCCGGCGACGAGTGCTTCCAGTGTGGAGGCGCGGATCTCTGCGGCGGCGGCTGTAGCACCAGGAGGGAGTGCAGATAGGTCGCAACTCGCAAGTATCTGAACACTCAATAGAGCAAATTGATCCACAGACGCCCGGCTGGACACGGAGGTATGCTTCCCTGGCACACCCCGTTGGTACAAAATTCTGGCTAAGTTGTTCGAGTACTACTAAGATTTGGGAGTCCATTCAGCAGGCGGATACCGGTGGTTCTGGTACAAAATAGTTTAATGTCCGTGGAATCCATGCAGAATGCATTACAGGGAAATTGATTATAGATTAATGGGAATGGGGATGGGAGATGTATTTGACATTACAAGTAGGCATGGTAGAAAATCAGTCGCTGAAAACACATAATGGATAAAAGGTGACATATTGTGTTCTGGGACATCATTTGAAAAATGCATGCAAATTCATTGCAGGCATGTTGTAATCTGGAATGCTCTGTTTTTTATTTTGAGTAACTAATTGTGCATGCACATTTTTTTGATAAAAAATCAGGGTCAGGGTTGGTACTGCAGCACCAGGCCGTGCCCCCTGCCCGGGTAGGATGGCAACATTGGAGAAATCAGTGTGCGTGTTTGCCGAGTCCCCCAGTGACAATGTGATTATGCCAAAGTTAGGCATCAACTTCGATACGCTTGGAGAAGCCTACGATTTTTACAATCTGTATTCATGGGAGAAAGGATTCGGCATTAGATCCAGTGCTTTCCCGTAGCGGCGATAGTGCACACAGTAAATGCGGAAGTTGGGCGCTGAGAGCAGCTGTCTCCTACCTCGCGAAGTTAGATCTATCATTCTTGAAGATGGCGAAGCCGTAGAGGAACCTCCTGCGGGGGACTGGGTGCTTCGGCGAGCATGGAGTTCTTGATGCAGCCAATAAATAGGTACGGATCTGCTCGCTCTTGCTCCATTCGCCACCGTTTTTATTTAGGTTTTCAGGATGATTTGATTTCTCTGCCGGCTATTTGTGTAAGCAGCAGAATACTGCTAGAGGAGCTAAACAACATCGCCATGGAGCCTGTTCACTACCCTGTGAGGACACCCCCGGTGGTTGAGCTGCTGGCCACGACGACCTCAAGTGCAGACGGCCAAATCTGTGCTGACTGCTGAGGGTGCTGCTCCAGAGGCAGGCAGTGCAGACAAGGCTCAAGGTTCAGAGCACTCCATGGAGCAGGTGGATCCGAAAACTCCAGGGTGGAAGCAAAGGTATGCAGATTATGATTGGAAGAAACTTCATTTGCATTTAAGCACTGAGGTGTCCCTACGATTTAAGCTGCAGTATAAAACAGTACTTATTAGATTCATTTACGCTGGATTGTTATCGGTTCACAAGCAGATGGTGTACGTCCAGAATAGAGATTGTGTAAACAGAATTAAGTCTGCACGGATTCTTTGTTATTGTTCCACAAGCAGATGTATGTCCAGAATTGAGCTTGTGTAGAAAGAATTAAGTATGTACAATATTATTTATGCCATGACTAGTGAGAATGATAGACTTGACTGAATTCTATTGCAAACATGATGCGTAATAGAGATTTACTGGAGGGTAGTTATGTCATATGGAGATATACCTAGAGCTGGGTGTGAGCTACATTAATTTAATTGATTTAACTGTGAAAGGTTACTGAATATGTTTACATATTTGCTTGGGCTTCCAGAGTGCGGGTTGGTGCTGCCACGCTAGGCAGAGCTCCATGCCCTGATAGGATTACAGCACTGGGGAAATCAATCCGGCAATTTGCAGAAGAACCAGGTGATTGTGCCGAAGATAGGAACACGTTTTGACACACTTGGTGAGGCCTATGATTTTTACAATTTATATTCGTGGGAGAAAGGATTCGGCATTAGATACGAAAAGAGCAGGGTAAACGTAAACTGGACAAATGCATGAAAGAGATAGTCTATGGTTGCGCGGTATGCCATTGTGTTTGCAATGTTCTATAATTTTCTAGTTCACCATGTGGAAGTTGTGATGAAGTTAACTGAATTTGACTTATCAAAATTTTAACAGGGCAAGCAAATAGTTGAAAATACTCGGTCTTGCCGCTGTTAATGCCCTACTCTCATAAGATTGTTGCGGTTAAAGGACAACGGGAGCATCGATATGAGCACATACATTCATTGTCTCCCACGTACGGACAGACAATACACTGGCCATCACACAAGCATATCGACGTGTACATCAGAGGTCTCGTGAAGCAGCTGTGGCAAAACAATGACAACTTAGCGAGAATGGGGATGTTGTGAACCAGGTTCACCCAGAAGGCGCTGAGATGGGACAGGGAGGCAGAATGCCTACTGTTATGAGGAAATGAGGACCGATGATAACACTTCAGCCAATCAGTCGGGTGATATGCTGACAGGCTTATTGCCTCCAGCTAAGAGGAAGGATGTGGGAAAGCCTACGACAAGCAGAGAGAAAGCACTGTATGATGGACTGAGTAAGATGACAAGATTATGCATGATTTTCAGTGACAAGCACACAAACGGATACCCTGCCCTGATCGTGGGGATGTACAAAAACAGCCTTGGAAGCCAGGAAGATGCAAGAATTGTGGCGTTGAAGGCCATCGTCGATACAACTACCACAAAGTGGCTGAGCTCAGGCTGAAGAGCTGATCTGATCTTGTTTTGTTTAGCTGCAGCACTCTGCTTGCCAAATTTTAAGCTGCCTTGTACCTGAGTACTAAGTTGTGTTCTTTCTGAATAATTAGAACTTGTCTGTACAAAGTCTGCATTGTAAAATGGCTGTGCTTTGTGTTCCTTACTGATATTATATTATTATTTGATCTTCCTGTGTTGCTGATATTATTTGATCGTGGTTCCTTACTGAACTGTTTGGCACATAGTATGTGTTGTTTACGTATGTTTCCTGCTTGACTGATTAAGAACTTTCTGTGAATTATCTGTCTGCATGAATCTAAATATACATGCTAGATTTGATGCCTGGAGGTGGTGCCTGATGAGATGTTCAGATACATGCCTGGAGGAGGTGGCAGCTAGCAACCGCTGAACCGGTCTCAGATCAGCAATCATCTCGGTGCGGCGGTTCAGCGTTCACTCCACCGCGAACAATCCAAGTGTTGATCAACACACCACAGTCGGATATGGAATGAGCAGCAAAATCTCCTCCTGGCCGGCGGTGGACGATGAAGCAAACATGGTGGAGAAGGGATGGGGCTGATGGCAGTGGCTCCGGTGGCATAGAAAGCAACGGCAAACTGGATTATGAAGACAACTGAGCGTGTTGGAGAAGATTAATAGCTCCAACGGCAGGACACATTAAATGAGATCGGCGCCGGCGTTAGTACAGAATCTGCGTCGAGACGGCCTATATCGTTTGACTCCTTCTGATCCGCATTGGAGATGCCTGACGACGTAGCGGGAGCTGCATCTGACTTGTGGGCCACGGGCCATAATAAAATAAGAGATACGTAAATTTCAGCTGGGCCTATACGACCGGAGGTGCGCATTACGAGCGAACTTGGCGGTACTGATAACGAGATCACTGCTGCTCGGGATCACAATAACACTTTCGACACACAGACGACTACTCTACTGCTCTGCTGTGGTTATCTTATATAGGCGTCCACCCCATCATTTTGTACTGCCATGAGCGAGGTGGTACTAACCTCATCAGGACTACCCTTTTTTTGAGGATTAAGCCAAGTCTTTATTCATCAAATTTCATAAAGTGTGGGATACAAATTGGATTATGAAGTTGACTAAACCAGACATAACGCCTATGATCGAGACTAAGAACGTGCTTAGCTAAACTATGTGCTTCATAATTCACAACATAACTTTTGAAAGTAAAATTACAAGTAAAAAATTACGCTTGAACTTCGATTTCATTGATGATAGCTCCATAGCTTCCCTTTGAACCTTTGATGATGTCATTCACTGCTTGCTTGCTGGGAGTCAGAAGCTATAACAAAATTCTATAGATGCAGGCCTGTCGCTCGCGCCAGTGCCTCCCTGCATGTGATCACCTCAAGAGTAGCATTGTCATATAATCCAATGATTAGTAAGCCTGAACTCTCCAAATAGTTTCCTCCACTATCTTTGCACACTGCTACAGCCTTACCTCCGCGGTCCATCTTAATTCCACTATTTTTTATTTACTCCAAAATAATTCTCCAAAAATCACCGTTCAATTTTGAGAATTTTTATTTCTGCACAAAAACAACACCATGATAGTTCTACTAAAAACAACATCAGTTCAAATTAGTTTCACTCAAATCATGCAAATTAGAGGCAAAAATAAGAGCAAAGGTGTCTGAAAAGTAGATACGTTGGAGACATATCAACTCCCCCAAGGTTAACTTATTGCTTGTCCTCAAGCAATTCAGTTGACAAACTGAAAGTGATAAAAAAACTTTTACAAACTCATTTGCTCTTGTAGATGTACATAAACATAGCTTGTGATCAAATTTCAACAAAGATCAGAGTAACCATCTATATGATAACAATTAGAAGCCACATTTACTCATATTAATAACATAACCAACTAGTGAGCAATAATACTATATCCATTTTATGAGTTATCCCCAAAGGTGTTACCACAAATAAGAATACATATGGGAGCACCAAAAAACAATGGACAAACAAACAAAAATGATAACTACCCCTGGATCATGGCAAGTGCTTGTTCATACTGGCCACACTTAGACACAACCATGGGGCCAGAAAAGGTCAAGTGTGAACGTTGGTTTGGGTCGTGGGGCGAGAGCAGTGCGGAGCAACAACGCGATAAATGTCGGCATCACTCGGTTGAGGCGCATCCCTTCGCGCCAAGCTCGCTGCACATATGGACCCGATACAATCGAGAAATCAGTTAGGTCTGAGCATTCTTAGCTGTAGGTCCTTATCACGCGTGGATCCGAACCCGGGTCCTTTCGCCTCACTTTGATGCCATCGGTGGGAGGCTGTTACCAGTGTCTCGCGTGGGAGGCTGCTCTCAGCATTGGCCGACCAACATGTATTGCTGCCAGAATTGGGTACAATATATTTTAATAATATTTAATTGTATAAAACATGAGTTTTTAGATTAAAAATATGAGAACTGAAACTGAAAATACATATGATTTAATGTATTTCATTATTGCATAATATACAAAACTATTGAATCTAAGTGGTATAATCATTTTGATATGCACTGTTGCATGTTAGCTGAGCTTTTTCCCCATACATGGTTGTACATTGATGTAGTATGTTTGCATACTGAGATAAATATGTTAGTGCTGATAATCTATTTACTTATATAGGATATGTCAAGTTCTTCCCTTTGCCCCTCTCTCCCCTTCCTTGCCTCTACCCTGCCTTTGCAACCGTTAATTAGTCATTCCCCCTTGGCTCCTGCAGCTTCACCACATTGTCTCGAGTGGCCCCTCTGGTGCTCATACCACGAGTCCCGTCAATTGATAATTCTAGGTAAAACTTCCCTTTTTGGTCACTTTCAGAAGTTATAGTTCCAAATTTTGAGAATTCTAGACCAAACTTTCAGAACTTTGAACGTTCGGAAAATGTGAAAACCTACAAAAGTTTCTCATTCAAAAGTTTAACAATTTTTAGAACTTTTCAAAATTCAAACTTTCATAGCATTCAAAATAAGGAAATTTTTGAACTTCCTGAAAAACCATCTTCTCGGAATTTGGCCATCCACCACTTGTGCCGGGCGGCTAGCGCTTCCCCTCGCACCGCGGCAGCGGTGACAAAGGCTGTGGCGATGACGAGCACGAGCAGAAGTGCAAGCACTATGCATCGAGGCGGCATGAGCTGTGAATCGACGCCATTTAGAGCATCTCTAGCAGACCCCGCAAAAAGCCCCGACCCACACAATAACCGCCAAAATGCGGGTCGGCACGGAAAATCCCGCCCGAACAGACCCCGCAAATGCGGCCGGCCCGCAAAAGTTTTGAGAGACGCGACAAAAACTTGTCCCCAACCCGCGAATACGCGGGTTTGACCCTCCCTCCCCCCCGGCCCATCTGTGCCCTGCATATAGCGGGAGCGGTTGGTGGGGAGGATATTTCAGCCCGCACTTTTCCCCACCAACCATCTCCCCTCCCCCTCTCGCCCCGCCGCCGAGCCGCCGCCCAAGATTCCAGCGAGAGTAGCCGGCGGGAGCACGCCGAAAGGCCGCCACACGCACGAGGTTGCCCTCCGCCCCCCTCCTGCGTCAGCGGGCCGGAAAGTTGCGGATTTGCGGCCCTTCATCGCGGGCGACCGGATTTGGCTTTTCGGCCGCCGGTGGGTGCGCCAAGCGATGGAATGGTCGGGGAGCATCTCGCGCAGCCCCGGCAAGGTCGCATCGCCGCATGCAGGTACAAATTCGTCCTCCCGCCGCCGTCGACGGTTTGCGGGTACGGATTCGGCCGGCCGTCCACCGGGCTCGGCGCTTGCGCAGCGCCTTTGTGGCTTGCCGATGCCGCTCATACAGTGCGACGACTGCACACGGACAGTGCTGCAGCTAACGTCGGGCACGCCGAAGCACCCCGGATGGGTGTTCTTCGAATGCGAAAACGACCGGGTACATGCTGTTTTCATTTGACTCATTTTGATAGCTCATCCTTTGGTTCAATTGCGGTAGCTCATTTCGAACATCATGATGTGTGTGGGAAGATGGATGCTCATTTTGGTTTTGGGAAGGCGAATACATTGATTTATTGATAGAAAAAAACTTAATAGATGTTCGTGCACTCCTTAGTAGAATCGAAGGCAATGATGCGGCTGCATGTGCAACTAGAGGGGAAGCAACGTCTACTTCTTTCGAACCAAAGATGAAGAAAGAAGAATGCAAAATCAAGAATTCACAGATCAACAATGAATGCATGGAGAAGATATTGGTCCAACTAGTGGGAGCAGTTATGGAAGTTGGAAATCTTCTAAAATGCATACTTGTGGTTTTTCTTTTCTTTGGTCTTACTATTCTAGCAAACATTTGGTGATGTCTTATGTATCTAATATTGTTGAAAAAGTAAAGAAATGCATTATGTTGGGTCAAATTGAGATGCAAATTTAGGTTTTTCGGGCCAGGGGGAGCGGTGCCAGACCAGACCCCGCAAAGCCGACCCGTAAAAAAGCATATTCCACGGATATTCTTTTTTACGGGTCCGTTTTATGAGGTCTGCATCTGCGGCTGTCCGTGCTAGCCTGCAAAATCCTTTTTCATGAACTGCAAATGAGTTTCGCGGGTCGATGGGATGTGGGGTATGCCAGAGATGCTCTTATCTAGCTAGTTTGCTTCCTTCTTGCGATGCTTCACAAGCTAGGGAGGGAGCTACTAAGCACGTAGGAACCATGCTGCCTGCGCTTCTATTTATACACGCGCGCGCATGGCTAGCAAAACGGGGCACACGAGCAGACGCGATGGATCCGCGTTCGTTCATACGCCGTAGTCGAACGTATTGACTGGGAGTCCATGGATGTTTCTATCTGACGGTGCTGTGCTTGCTCTCGTCTCTCCATATCTTCTTCTACTTCCCGAAGGTTTTTCTTGTTTGTATCCGAAGGTGGTCGCTCTCGTCTCTCGCATGTATTCTTCGTCGTCGTCTTCTTCTGCTTCTTCGAAGATTTTTCTCGTTTCCCGGATGGTGCATATACCGTCGCACACGCACAGAGAGAGCTGGAGTAGCACGCCAGTGCTTGCATGTCCACTGGCACAAGCATATAGCTAGTTTGGCCGATGTATGGTGTCTGGGTTGCATGCTCCTCTCATTTTCGTAAGAGAACGGAAAAACATACAACTTCTCATTTTATTAAAAATTTGTGATACATACGTCAATGCATAAAGCAAGAACATGTGCACGGCTAACTCCTGAAAATGCTAGTATGACCGAGCTAACTTTCATGCATTTTCCTGCGTGTCAGCCCTAATTTTCTTTCTAGGTGTGTTTAAAACTCATCTAGATGTGACTTTTTTTTTGCGGTGCTCATCTAGACGTGACATAACTTATGTCACATCTAAGTATGGCATAAGCACCAGCTCACCCTAAAACAAGCCCACCCCTCATGTTTGTCTGTTTGTTTGTTTTTCTTTCTTTTTTGGTTTACACCCATCAAAGTATATTTTTTTCTCATTCTGGTTTTAGTCGGTCGGGCCGGAATGGCCGGTTTCAAAGAATTCAGTCATTTCAGGGTTTTTTCATCTGGAATTATTTAAACGCATTTTAAATATTTGTTTTACTACAAAATAGATATTATTTAACACACGACATACATGAACTGGTTCGTGTTCCAGCGGCCTCCAGACGCTACTCACTGTTATTTTTCTTTGTTGCATGGTAATACATGTCTCATTCATATTATAAAGAACAAAATACAAGTCACATAAGGATCGACATGACAAAACTTGAAAGATAGCAGAACATCTCTGAGCTTGACACCAACACCCGTCACCTGCCTCTGGCACCACCACAACAGTCACCGAAGAAAAGAATGACGGATCACCTCCTCACCCGAGCTCGACGCGGCTTCATCGTTGATATGCAGCTTTGCGGACCTCCATGGTGGCTCACCAAAAGTGAATCCCTTATTATTGAACGAATCAGACCACGGCAACCTCGGACACGCCATCGGACTCCAGTTCTGGCACCCCACAATGACTAATATGCCGAAGGAGGAAACCATACCCAGGGCCGGCCTTGAGGGGAGGGGAGCAGGGGCGGCCGCCCCGGGCCCCGAACATCCAAGGGTCCACCTCCCAGGTACTTCCAAGAGGACATGTTAAAATCCATGTAGATGGGGGTATGTCCCATGACGGGCGTGTTGGAGCCGCGGCAGCAGTGTGCAAGGATGAACATGGTCAGTACCTCGGGTCCTCAGCAATTGTTCTACCTGGGGTTATAAATCCTACAATTAAAGTCCGTTTCTTGTCGTGTGGCCTTGGCATGTGCGGCTGATCTATCTTTGGATCACTTGGTGATTGCATGTGACTGTAGGCCGATTGTGCATGTCATAAAAAAGGGATAGGAGGCCCCCATATCACAGTCGTCAAGGAGATAAATAATAGAAGAGATTATTTTGCTAGTTGTGATTTTGTGTTTGAAGGTCGTGCTTCGAATCTAGGGGCGCACAATCTTGTTAAATTTTCTGTCTCCCTTCCACAGGGTCGTCATTTGTGGCTTCTATCCCCTCTTGACCCTTTTTGTATCCCTATGAGCATAGTTTCTAATTAATAAAGTATGGGATCCCTAAAAAAGGTACACTACACAAGGTTTTTTTAGGGGAAACATGCTTTATTAATCAATCGGTTGTAGTACCGGAATTACAGAAGTGTCATGGGGGTTGAGTAGCCACAAGTGGCGCCCCTCACCTAGATATAAAGCATGTTTAGCAAGTCTATGTGCTTCCATGTTGGACCTTCTACCTTCAAAAACAAAGTACAAGAAACAAAATCGCTCGAAGCAGCTACAATTTCATGAACTATTGGTGCAATTGGCCCCATTCTACTGCTACGAATATCAGTCACCGCCGTTTTGCAATCCGAAGCAATCCTCAGTTGATGTAGCATGAGATCCTTTGCCAGGGCTAGGCCTCCCGACAAGCAAGCGCTTCTAGAATCATAGGATCCGTTAAGCCATGTAATACAAGAGCTGACGAACCCACGTATAGACCTGCATCGTCACGGCACACTACAGATATGGCACCTGTCTGCATGTGCTTGTCCACTGCGGCATCTACATTAAGTTTGTGATGCCCGGCTGGAGGTGGAATCCAAGTCCTGTGTACCGCCGGTGCATGTGATAATGTGTTGGGTTTGTGCCTTGGTGAAACAATCTCAAGCTCATCCCAATAACAGTTTATAAACAGATGAGTGGACATTGGACTTTGATGTTCGTCCTCATGAATCAACTTCCGGCGTGCATTCCAGACCTATAACATCACCACTAGTCTAGTGAGTTCCACATGTGATACTGATTCTAACATTGCAAAGATCCAATTTTTCGGGTCTGGCTCCGCTGTAGCTAGCATATGTTTTTTTTGCGGGTAATAGCTAGCATATATTCCACGAGTTCCGCATCAGATAGCACCCACACGCATCGAGCCATGGAACAGAGGAGGAATGAGTGCATCCACGAGTCATCTGCCTCACATAATGCATAGGTTGAAGTAGTGGACATATGGCGATGGTGCCTCACATCTACTGTAGGGAGGGAGCATTGAGCAAGGTAGTCTACGACAAGAAGTTCGTTGTCGGTCGTTCGGTCTTTTTTTTCTTTCGATCCCAGTAGCAGCGCATCGTAGACTAAAAAAAAGCAGCAGCGCATCCACGTTATACTGAGCCTGGCCCAGCGCACGGGCAGCACGCCATGAGTTGCTTAAATTGTTAGCCACATTTGCCACATTTGCCTAACTTGGAGTATGTTTGGTTTATAGCTTAAGGTTGCCACGCCTAACCTTAATCATGTCACAACATCTTAGGCATGTATTTGGTTTGTTGCAACACTTGTGGTTTGCCATACTTTTCTAGCTACATGGTCCACATGTCATAGGCCCAATTGTTTGCCAAATCTTGCCACATTTGTGATGGCCATTTTGTTAGCCACACTTTGTCTAAGCTTAGTTGTGACAAAGTTAGTCATGAACCAAACAGACCCTTGAATTGCTCAAATTGTTAGCCACACTTTGGCTTGCCTAAGTGAATTTTGCCACACTTTTTGTGTCTATGACATGTGGGGTTCATTGCTCATAAAAAAAATTTCTTTTCATAGATGTGGCTAGAACCAAACACCCACTTAACTTGGTCAAACTTGTCTAAAATGAGATGTGACAAAGTGTGGCAATATGTGGCTGAAGACCAAACAAACCCGAAGTCCTCCAGGAGTCCAGGTAGTAGACGCCCATGTCTTGTTTTTTTTCCGCCGATGACGCCCATCGCTCACATCATACTTCAATCCCTCCCTAGCAAGGCAATCGCTGCCGACATACTACGGCGATGAAGGAGTAGCACACAAGCAGGCTTGTCGTCAGGCTCCGGTAAGGAATGCTTCCATACTTTTCGATCTAATATCGTTAGGTTGTGTTATTGTATGGATTTTGAGATTTCTACCCTTCTTACTCACGGCAAACGAAATTGCTGTCACCGTGAGCAGGATTTCCCCTTGATATTCAAAACAGGAGCCGTGACATTTGTTTGATTAAGGATTATTTACCGACAGCACCGTTGACTCTAGTAGCAAATTAGATACGTGCTAGTCAACAGGATGTGTTTACCCTAGTCAGGAGGCACAATATTTTTTGTTAGTTCACTATGATTTACCCTTAGGTAATTTAGCAAATGTCAGCAGTACAAAATATGTCGCGAGCACATTTTGATTCCAAGTAATCTTTCCCTAATTAATTTTATTTTATGTATCTGTCAATGTTCACTAGTCAGAATCCATTTTTTCTAAAAGATTCGAAATCCATAGATACACCGTACTGTAGGCTGTAGCTAGCTGCACTAGTAGAAAAGGGGGCAAAGGTCCAGGCCGGGTCAGCCCATTAGTCCTGGTTCAGTCCAGAACCGGGACCAATGGTGGCATTGCACCCGGTTCGTGAGCCCAGGGGCTGGCCGGGCCACGTGGGCCATTGATCCCGGTTCGTCTGGACCTTTTGGTCCCGGTTGGTGGGACGAACCGGGACCAATGAGCCTCGCTCCTGGCCCACCACCATTGGTCCCGGTTGGTGGCTTGAACCGGGACCAAAGGCTCCCCTTTAGTCCCGGTTCATGCCACCAACCGGGACCAATGAGGTGCCTATATATACCCCCTCGCGTAAAAGCAGAGCACACTGCTCTGTTTTTTCTGGCCGAGGGGGAGAGGGCTTGGTGGTGCTCTAACTCACCTCCTATGCACACAAGGTGTTCGATGGAATGCCCGAGCCACACTATTTAACCTTTCTCCTCTCCAAGCTCGACCTCCAAGCTCCATTTTTCTCAATATTTGTCTAGGTTTAGCGGTCCGTCACGCCCCGTCCCCATCTTCACCGCCGTCGATCACCCGCGCCGAGCTTATCGCCGGCACCACCGTGGTGAGCCTCTTGTTCTTATCTTCTTTCTGAAAGGAAAAAATATTCTTACTTGTATGTTTACATGGATACTTGTATTATTTTCTTATTTTTATTATTGCATCTTATATAGTGCGATGGTTTTGGTATCCGCCCCCGTCGGCCCTCGTCTTGTCTATGATTCGGATGTGGTATATATATTATCTTTATAACTATTGGTTTATTTATTGTTTATGAAAATTATGCCGACCAACGTGACATAGATTTTATTTATGTAGGATGTATGTGAATCGGAAATTCCAATCGACCCTATTGTCGAGAGGTTAAATTTAGTTGAAGAAGAAAACAATTTTTTGAAGGAAAAAATAAAAAAAATTGAGGAGGAGAAGATGATATTGGAGTTGCATGTTGCGGATGTCGTTGATGATCACAAGATCAAGATGGATGCAATGCGCTTGAAGATTAGAAAGATTAGAAAATATGACATTCATACCGAGGCTTGGTATCATTATGCCGTTGGATCAATTGTTACCTTGGTTGCGATTATGATCATTTGTTTTCGCATTGAAATGTTTTACATAGTATGTATGGTTTAATTAATTAGATGCTCTGGAGAGCTATATGTTGTTAGATGAGAACTATGTATGTACTTTGGTTTTAATGTGATGATGAACTTCTATTAATTTGGATACTTAATTATATATAACACACGCAGATGAACCGGTAATGGATGTACGGTGACAGACACACCTCCGAATACATTAAGGGCGTGCATGAGTTTCTCGATGCGACTGAGGCAAACAAGCAGAATGGTTTTATGTGTTGTCCATGCACTGAATGTGGGAATACAAGGTCTTACTTTAACCGGAAAATCCTTCACTCTCACCTGCTTTACAAGGGTTTCATGCCACACTATAATGTTTGGACGAGGCACGGAGAAATAGGGGTTATGATGGAAGACGACGAAGAAGAAGAGTACAATGACAACTATGTGCCCCCTGAATACGGTGATGCTGCAACGGGGGGAGCTGGTGAAGATCAAGAGGAACCAGACGATGTGCCCAATGATGCTGCAACGGGTGAAGCTGCTGAAGATCAAGAGGAACCAGACGATGTGCCCGATGATGATGATCTCCGCCGGGTCATTGTCGATGCAAGGACGCAATGCGAAAGTCAAAAGGAGAAGCTGGAGTTCGATCGCATGTTAGAGGATCACAAAAAAAGGTTGTACCCGAATTGCGAAGATGGCAACACAAATCTCGGTACCGTACTGGAATTGCTGCAGTGGAAGGCAGAGAATGCTGTGGCTGACAAAGGATTTGAGAAGCTACTAAAAATATTGAAGAAGAAGCTTCCAAAGGATAACGAATTGCCCGACAGTACATACACAACAAAGAAGGTCGTATGCCCTCTAGGATTGGAGGTGGAGAAGATACATGCATGCCCTAATGACTGCATCCTCTACCGCGGTGCATACAAAGATCTGAACGCATGCCCGGTATGCGGTGCATTGCGGTATAAGATCAGACGAGATGACCCTGGTGATGTTGACGGCGAGCCTCCCAGGAAGAGGGTTCCTGCGAAGGTGATGTGGTATGCTCCTATAATACCACAGTTGAAACGTTTGTTCAGAAATGAAGAGCATGCCAAGTTGATGCGATGACACAGTGAGGACCGTAAGAAAGACGGGAAGTTGAGAGCACCCGCTGACGGATCGCAGTGGAGAAAAATCAAGAGAAAATACTGGGATGAGTTTGCAAAGGACCCAAGGAACGTATGGTTTGCTTTAAGCACGGATGCCATTAATCCTTTCGGGGAGCAGAGCAGCAATCATAGCACCTGGCCTGTGACTCTATGTATGTATAACCTTCCTCCTTGGATGTGCATGAAGCGGAAGTTCATTATGATGCCAGTTCTCATCCAAGGCCCTAAGCAACCCGGCAACGACATTGATGTGTACCTAAGGCCATTAGTTGAAGAACTTTTACAGCTGTGGAATGGAAACAGTGTACGTACGTGGGATGAGCACAGACAGGAGGAATTTAACCTAAAGGCGTTGCTGTTCGTGACCATCAACGATTGGCCCGCTCTCAGTAACCTTTCAGGACAGACAAACAAAAGATACCACACATGCACACACTGTTTAGATGACATTGAAAGTATATACCTGGACAAATGCAGGAAGAATGTGTACCTGGGCCATCGTCGATTTTTTCCGACCAACCATCAATGTCGAAAGAAAGGCAAGCATTTCAAAGGCGAGGCAGATCACCGGAAGAAGCCCGCCATGCGTACCGGTGATCACGTACTTGCTATGGTCAATGATTTACACGTAATATTTGGAAAGGGTCCCGGTGGACTAGCTGTTCCGAATGACGCTGAGGGATACACACCCATGTGGAAGAAGAAATCTATATTTTGGGACCTACCCTACTGGAAAGACCTAGAGGTTCGCTCTTCAATCGACGTGATGCACGTGACGAAGAATCTTTGCGTGAACCTGCTAGGCTTCTTGGGCATGTATGGGAAGACAAAAGATACACCTGAGTCACGGGAGGACCTGCAACGTTTGCACGAAAAAGACGGCATGCCTCCGAAGCAGTATAAAGGTCCTGCCAGCTACGCTCTTACAGAAGAGAAAGAAATCTTTTTTGAATGCCTGCTCAGTATGAAGGTCAAGACTGGCTTCTCATCTAATATAAAGGGAATAATAAATATGTCAGAAAAAAAGTTTCAGAACCTAAAGTCTCATGACTGCCACGTGATTATGACGCAACTGCTTCCAGTTGCATTGAGGGGGCTTCTACCGGAAAACGTCCGATTAGCCGTTGTGAAGCTATGTGCATTCCTCAATGCAATCTCTCAGAAGGTGATCGATCCAGAAATCGTACCAAGGCTAAGGAGTGATGTGGCGCAATGTCTTGTCAGTTTTGAGCTGGTGTTCCCACCATCCTTCTTCAATATCATGACGCACATCCTAGTTCATCTAGTCGACGGGATTGTCATTCTGGGGCCCGTATTTCTACACAATATGTTCCCCTTTGAGAGGTTCATGGGAGTCCTAAATAAATATGTCCGTAACCGTGCTAGGCCAGAAGGAAGCATCTCCATGGGCCATCAAACAGAGGATGTTATCGGGTTTTGTGTTGACTTCATTCCTGACCTTAAGAAGATAGGTCTTCCTAAATCGCGGTATGAGGGGAGACTGACTGGAAAAGGCACTCTTGGAAGTGACTCAATAATATGGAGGGACGGATATTCTTGGTCTCAAGCACACTACACAGTTCTACAGAACTCTACCTTGGTGACCCCGTATGTCGATGCACACAAGAACAATCTGCGCTCCAAACACCCGGAGCAGTGCGACGACTGGATTACATGTGAACACATCAGAACTTTCAGCAGTTGGTTGGAAACACGTCTCAGAGGTGACAACACTGTTTGTGATGAGCTGTACTTGTTGTTCAGGGGACCATCTTTGACTGTATTGACTTACAAAGGATACGAGATAAATGGGAATACATTTTACACGATCGCTCAAGATCAAAAGAGCACCAACCAAAACAGCGGTGTCCGCTTTGATGCAGCAACCGAGAGCGAAAAGGACACATATTATGGTTACATAGTGGACATATGGGAACTTGACTATGGACATGATTTTAAGGTCCCTTTGTTTAAGTGCAAATGGGTCAATCTGTCAGGAGGCGGGGTACAGGTAGATCCACAGTATGAAATGACAACAGTGGATCTGAAAAATCTGGGGTACATCGACGAACCGTTCGTCCTAGCCAATGATGTGGCACAGGTTATCTATATGAAGGACATGTCTACCAAACCGAGAAAAAGAAAAGATAAGGAAGCGAACACATCATACGATGAGCCAAAGCGCCACATAGTTCTTTCAGGAAAAAGGGATATCATGGGAGTGGAGGGCAAGACAGACATGTCTGAAGATTATGAAAAGTTTCATGAAATTCCTCCCTTCAATGTCAAGGCTGACCCAAGCATCCTGATAAACGATGAAGATTATGCATGGTTACGGCGCAATAAGCAAATGACACAAGCGAAAAAAAGTGAAGACTTTCTCCCGCAACTATTATGATGATACCATGCCAACTTTACAACACACGAGTATGCTATGCCAACTTTTTCAGAGTTCATTTGAAAACTATGAATTTAGGTTGAATTTTGTCTATAGGTGCATCTATGTTCATTTTTTTAGTAAAGTTAATCACAAACTTGTGATTCACACAAATTTCAAAGAATTCAAATATTAACTATTCAAATTTGAAAACCAATGGCACTAACAGAAAGTTTATAATTTTTCTAAAACTAATGACACTAACAGAAAGTTTATAATTTTGCTGACCTAAAAGCAAAAAGAAATAAAAAATAAAGCAAAAAACAAAAGAAAATAAATAATGCATAAAACAAAAAAAATCTGGAAAAAATAAAAATAGCAACAATAAGTATTTTTTTGTAAATAGAAACAAAATAAATAAATAAAGCAACAAAAAAAACTAAAAAAGTTTTTTCAAATTTGAA
>NC_041382.1:680126288-680127066 GCF_002162155.2 Triticum dicoccoides
CCCGTTGCCGTCGCCCTGCCCCTCCGTTGGTCCGGCCGGCGCCCCTCCCATGTTTCTTTTCATATATTATATGCTTGTGTATATTGTGTATATTGCTTCTTTGTGTATATTATGTATATATGTCAGTATATATATTGTGTATATTGCTTCTTTTTAGATTTTTTTTCATATATATGTTTGTATTTTGTATTTTGCTTTTTTATAAAAATGTATAAATGTTTGTATGTTCTCTGTGTATATATGTTCATATATGCAAAAGTTAGATTTAAATATTTAGAAAAGAATTATCTATATATGTTCTCTGATTTAGTACATTTTGGGTTAGTTTAATTTCTAAAAAAGTTTTATATATTTAGGAGAGGAAAAAGGAAAATAAGAAGAGGAAAAAGGAGAAGAAGAGGAGAGGAAGAAAAGGAAGAGGTGAAGATGAGGAGAGGAAGAAAAGGAAGAGGAGAAGAAGAAAGGAATAGAGGAGAAGAAGAAAAAATAGAAATAGAAATTTTTTCTATTTTTTCTTCTTCTCCTCTATTCCTTTCTTCTTCTCCTCTTTTTTCCTCTTCTTTTTTTTCTTCGATCTTCTCCTCTATTCCTTCTTCTTCTCCTCTTTTTTCTTCTTCTTTTTTCTTCGATCTTCTCCTCTATTCCTTTCTTCTTCTCCTCTTTTTATTTCTTCTTCGTATTCTTATGTGTTCTCGGGTCTATCGTCGTCGATATACCCCTCCCGATAACTTCAACACGAGGGGGGGGGGTCAATATAACCCCTCCCAATAACTTCAAC
>NC_041382.1:680127627-680131455 GCF_002162155.2 Triticum dicoccoides
GCTTCGACGGCCACGTCACTTGTGGGACGTGGATGTAGTGTCCGACACCGACGGCCACATGTATCTCACACCCACGATACTTGCTATTTAGGGTTTCCTCTACCGCTCGGCGACCCTCATTCCCGATAAAAAAAAGAGGAAGAAGAAGAAAAAAAAAGAGGAGAAGAAAGAATAGAGGAGTAAGAAACTCCTCTATTCTTTCTTCTCCTCTTTTTTTTCTTCTTCCTCTTCTTTTTTTTATCATTGAAGCGTTGTCGAGGCCACCCCAAACCCTAGAGAACCAGCGTCGAGGCCACCCCAAACCTTAGAGAAGCAGCATCGAGGCCACCCCAAACCCTAGAGAAGCAGCGTCGAGGCCACTAATTAATATTAGTTCTACGTTTGCCACTAATATATCCATCTGTCATGTTTGAATAATAATTGCCATGTTGTAAATATTTGTAGAAACTATGGACACCGCCCGAGACGAAGTACAAGAAGAGTTGTTGGGGGACATAATCGCACGAGGAAGTGATGCCGTCTGCTTGTTGTTTCTCAACGACACCGATGGTCTGGAAGCAGCTGGCTATGATTATGATGGCTCCGGTGACCTAATGCCGGTGCAAGAAGGAGACCGTGAGGACGGCTCCGGTGACCCAATCCAGCAATGGTTAAAGCCGGCTACAGAAGACCCAGAGGTGTCTTATGTCAATGATATGCAGAAAAATGATCTTTGGACTGAGCTGAAGTCAAATTTCACCCTACCGCCAGAGGATGATCCGGAGAAGCCAGTTAAAGAGCAATTAATCAAGTCTTTTGCTCTTAAGAAGATGGCAGAACTATTCAGGAGGTGGAAGAAAGAGCTGAATAAGTTTGTCGAAAATAAAGAGACACCAGAATTCAAGGGCAGATATGAGAAGACCAGAGATCACTGGCCCGCATTTATGGCCCACAAGACATCGGAAAAGAGTAAGAAGATGTCGGCGACAAACAAGCAAAATGTTGCGAAGAAGAAGCATCACCATCGCATGGGGTCAGGTGGCTACCTCGCAGCCCGGCCTAAGTGGGCCAAGACTGAGAATGATCTGGTTGATAAAGGTATCGACCCAGAGACAATTAACTGGCCAGACCGTTGCCGGACTTGGTTCTTCGGGGCTGGCGGAAACTTACCCTGTATCAGGGAAGTGCATTTGGACGGACGAGCAAATGGAAATACCAGTCAAGAGGCTTAAGCACTATATCGAAGCAGCGCAACAAGGGACGTTCGTTCCAGACAGAGAGAACGACGAGCTCACAATGGCCCTCGGGAATCCTGAGCACCCTGGACGGACATGAGGCACGCCAAGCTCCATTCCATGGAAGGCTGGGTTTCCGGACGTAGGCGGTTACAAATGCCACGAGAGGAGGAAAAAACTGGAGCAGACCCAACTGCAGGCGCTGCACGCTAGGGTACAAGCGATAGAGGAACGATAAGCAAATCGCAGCAAACGAACTGCCGAAGCTTCCCCCGAAGCTACCCCGCCATCTCAGCGGAGAAGCAGCGTGGCTTCCACCAAGCTGCTTCAGCCGGAGCATGTCTTGACGGCTCCTGCCAGCTACCCGTGGATGCTATCACGGAGTCTCAAAATTGCCACCTTCTGACGCAATGGATTAATATGAAGGTCAAGGCGGCTGTTGGCTCTGTTTTTCCTACTGAACCCGGCGCAACTTTTCACTGCCGGCCGATTCCAGAAGGATATGCTAGGGTGATGGTGGATGAAATAACAGAGGGATTTGAGGACCTCCAGCTTGACCACCCTATCGGTGAAGGGGAGACTCGGCTGGATTCTGCTTTGAAGACTCCATGCCTATGGCGGAAGGAGCTCATCAACCTTCCGAACTGGACGGCTCCGCCTCCTCCTCCTCCTCCAGCGAGTCAGGGCACTCCGCCTCCTCCACCGCCTCCTCCTCCGGCGAGTGACGATCAGGGCACTCGACCGGCTCCTTCTCCGGCGCGTGGCGGCACTCCGCCTCCTTCTCCGCCTGCGCCGGCGCGCTCGAGCAGCCAGCCTCCTCCTTCTCCGCCTCATCAGCAAGGGCGGAAGAGACCCGCCGCCGCTCCGGCGCGTCGTAGTCCTTCTCCTCCGCCTCATAAGCAAGTAAAGAAGACAACCGCTCCGTCTGCTCTGCCGGCGTCTAGCAGTACAGCCAAAGGCGGGAGCAAATACAGATTAGGTCCTTCTCTGAAGACTCCAGAGAAGTTACCATACGAGGGGACCCCGGAGGAGAACGCCGAGATCACGCGAGAAGAAGTGAGGAACTTCTTTGAAGGGGTGAAAGCAAAGAGACATCCACCTCCAGAGGAGAAGGTAGATCCGGTGAAAGCGAAGCGCACTCTGGCTGCCCTGACAAAACCACCCAAATCTCCGCCGAAAGGCAACTATGAGCGCATTATTGGAAAGGCATTTGCCGAAGCGGAGCGGTCGGGAAGTACCGTCAGTGATTAAAGGCTGAAAGAACAATGAGCTGGGAAACAAATTGCCCAGCTCGGCGAACAAGCGAAGCAATCGTGCCCCCCGCTCAAGGTGCCTAGCGACATCGTCGCTAATGATCCAAGGATGGTGCCCGGTTATAGCAATCTTGGAGATTACCTGCCCGACGATGTACATTATGATTTCATAGAGGTGCAGATACAAAGATACGAGTACGGGAAGCCTCTCGTCAAAGATGAAAGATCTCTATCAACGATGATGCGAAGATTGCATGATTGGTACTTGAAAATCTGCAGAGAGTCTAGGGGGGGGTGGGGGGAGTACTTTGTATGTGAGAGTTAAAAAGGAGCATGACCTCATTGGAGTTGAACTGTTGCCTGTTCTATTTGAGGAGTTCTTTCAGTTTTTCAACCAATTGGCCCTCGATAAAGCAACGTTCACCTGCTACTGTCTGTAAGTAGTACTACTTCTGTCATTAAGTCTCTCTATATAGCTCAGCTCTTTCATTGCATGTATTTATAATTATCCTCACTATATTATGCAGATTGAAGATCGTCGAATTGAAGAAAAGACAAATCGGTGATATTGGGTTCATTAACACAAATCTCATAGATGCAACTCAGGTTAAATTTCATGCCGCAGATACCGAGGCCAACTTGCTACGATCGTTGGTAATAAATGAAAACAAAGATATAATACTCTTTCCTTACAACTTTAAGTGAGTGTTACTGTCTTGTGCATATTCGGTTTTCCTTATATATTAGTCAAGGTTATAGTAATGTAATTGATGAGTTATGCATGCGTGTGGAGTTTCCACTATATTCTGCTAGATATTAAGCTTGAGCAAGGACTAGTAACCATCTTAGACTCGAGACGAAAAGATCCCTAGGACTATGCGGACATGACTCAAATGCTCGAGAAGTAAGTTAAATCGATCATTATCCACCATATCAGCAACTTTGTTCATTTCCTGATATATCAAGTAATTGTTTTCTTTGTCTGGCAGGGTTTGGAGAAAATTCACCAAAAAAGCCCCGGGACTGCCGAAGAAGCTGCAATTTAGACACCCGAAAGTAAGTACTATAGTAGCATGTTCCGCGCATCTCCTAGTGATTGAAGCGCTAGTTTCATCAATACCATTTGGCATTCTTGCTTATCAGTTTGATTGACCTCTATTTCTTGTAAAGTGGTTGTGGCAGGAACAAGGGAATGATTTCTGTGGATACTACGTTTGCGAGTCCATCCGCCACACGACCTGTGAGCAGGGCTACTCTGAAGAACAATATGAAGTGCGTAAAAATAACAACATTCGCAATTTTATTTTATTACCATTATTTGTGTTGAGTTTCATTCATTCACACACACACACACACACACA
>NC_041382.1:680132347-680132997 GCF_002162155.2 Triticum dicoccoides
AAATGCTGACGCGTTGATGCCTATTGGTTCCGGTTGCGCACATGCCACGTGGAGGCCCATCTGTCCCGGTTCTGGATTGAACCGGGACTAAAGGGACAGGGCATTAGTACCGACCCTTTAATCCCGGTTCAAGAACCGGGACAAAAGACCCTTACGAACCGGGACAATAGGCCCGTTTTCTACTAGTGCTGATAAAACAATTAAAACTCGATGCTGCATGGACTGATGTAGTCATGTAGAACAAGTGTTTATTTTCATGCATATACAAGCTTACAAGTTTGTGTTCTTACTATTACATAGGCAAATCGATCCTTCGTAAGAGGATCCATACTTTATTCAAATATATAATAAATCCATATGTACGTGGTACTGCAGTCTGTATTGCAGAAAATATTGTGTGCAGTTTTGTCAAACCGTTGTTTTACATTTTTTTTTCATTTACCTTGTTAAAGCGTAATAGCAATGCCACTAATTCATTTTTCAATATGAACTTTATTATTTTATTTTATTTTATTTCTTCTTACAGGGTAATACCAATGCCACTAATTTCATTTTTCCATATGAAACTTTACTGTTTGATTTGTTTAAATTTTATTTTCTTTATTATTATTAAAGGGTAATAATAATGTGACTAATTCATTTTTCAGTAA
>NC_041382.1:680133007-680142985 GCF_002162155.2 Triticum dicoccoides
GTATTAGTATGGGGGTGGGGGGGGGGGTAGAGAAAGAAGAAGGTGCCTCATGATGTATGTGTAACCCATCCATGTATGACATGCCCAGGAAATAGCATGCACATGATGCCAAAATGGTGGGTCCTTTCATCCTCCTAAATCTAAGAATGGTGCACGGTGAGGAAAAGCAACAAACATGCATGTATTATTTGACCACGCATTGCACCCCATATTTTATATTTGTATTTAGGGCATGGCTAGGTCTCAGCCAAGTCTCAGTCAAGTGGCATAGTATAAGAAGAAAAAAAAACACTAATTTTTTTAAACGGATCTCCATGCAAAATCAAATGAATATAGCATCGACTGAGACATAACAAAGTCTCAGTCGACTGAGACTTAGCAAAATTGTTGTATTTATTCTTTTCTTTAGTTATGTTGTTTTTTAAATTTATATTGCACTGGTGTGACACTAGTTAATGTTGTATTAGCAACTAAAATATACTTCATTTTATAATGCCGAGCTACTAAAAACATAATAGTATGCAAAATTACGGGAGGCCTAAACTGTGTATTTTGGCATATGTATGTGACATGCATGCACTCAAATAGTCCTATCAATTCATCAAGCAATGCAACTAAAAAAACATTCAGCAAAGCTCACCTGAGTGAACATGATCATCAATTGCACGCGATGCAAAAATTTAACAGGAAACTCACCTGCATGCATGGATGTTCACCCGGACAAGACGCAATACCAAAAAAAAGTGAATGGCCTAAAATGAGAATTCAGTCACATGCTCAGTAGCCGGTCCCATAATGTTGCAACTTAGCCTATCGTACCATTTGGGTGAAAAATGCTCCTGCAATGAGGTAAGACGAGACAAATATAGACGATGCAGATTTGTGTCGGGTTATGAGAGGAAGAAGAACCGGCATGAGGAAGACGAAAAGGCGGGACATGGGAAGAACATTGAGGAACGTCCGTTTCATTGAATTTGAAAAACTTTATTTTCATAATATACAAGCTTCCAAGTTCATACTATATATTACGTACGTAGGCAAATGCATGGTTCCTACGACGATCCAAGCATGCGTTCAATGTTCATTATTTAAAATCCATTTTTTTCAAAAAGATTCAAAATCTATATACACACCATACCATAGCTAGCTGATAAAGCAATTAATACTCAATGTTGCATTGACTGATGTAGTACAAGTAGTGTTTATTTTCATATACAAGCTTACAAGTTGATGCTATTGCTATTACATAGGCAAATGGATCCTTTGTACGAGGATCCATGCTTTATTCAAATATAATAAATCTGTATATACGTCGTATTGCAGTCTGCAGCTGCATGGTATTGTATGTAGCTTATACAGTAGATGATAGATCATACTCGATGATGCATGGACTGACTGATGTAAGTAGTAGTAGTGGTGGTGTTTAAGAGCTGTTCATGGTTGGATAGTAGGCGACGGTGGCCATGCCGCAGTTGCCGCCGTTCCCGCGCGTGAGGCGCATGTAGCCCCCCTCACCCCACCCCGTCCCCCACTGATTCTTCACCAACCAGTATTCCTGCCCGCCGCCGTCCGCCCCGTACCCCACCACCGTCACGGCGTGGTTCAGGTTCTGCCCGCACGATGAACTACCGACGAACACGCCGCTCATGTAGTGCTGAAAGTCAGGGTCCGCCTCCACGCCCACGGCCACCGGTTGGCTGGCCGCCAGCTCCCGCAGCGCGTCCTCATCGCCGTTCAGGCCCACCCAGCGGGGGGCGCCAACGGAGGCGGCCGAATTTGGCATGACGCTGCGGCACGCGCCCCGCTGGCCGGTATACGCGTAGGCTGCCTCCGGCTGCAGGCCGCCGCTTGCGGCGACGTAACGTAGGGCGGCGATGACGGAGCCACCCTTGCAGGTGCTAGTGTCGCCCGTGCAGTCGAGCACCTGCTGCTCTGACATGGAGATGAGGTTACCGGTGGCGATCTGTACGAGCCCCTCGGTCGCCGCCACCGCCGCGAACGCCCAGCAACTCCCTGCACAGACGCAACGTTGTTTTTACGTACGTGTCAACATTTATTCATCTGCCAACTTTGGCCTGCAGATCCTTACCACATGAAGCTTGGTTCTTGACTTGGGTGACGGCGCCCTGGGCCCTCCAGTCCATGCTGTCCGGTGTGGACTGGAACTGAGCCTTGGACATGTTCACCGCGGCCACCGGCGTGTCCTCGGGACGGAGCCCGCCCGGCTGGTGACGGTACCCGAGGTGCTTCTCCACGAACTCTTCGTTGGTGAGGTCGGAGAACTGGTTGAGCCCGAGGGTGTACGTCCGGTTGCCCGCCCGGTTGACAGCGTCTACGTGGCGCGCGTTGGCCGCGAACACCTCCTGCCGGTGCAATTTCTCGGCAGCGTCGGTGTACGCGCGCCCGTACTTGGCCATCCACCGCTCGTGCCGGGCGGCCAGCGCGTCCCCTCGCGCCGCGGCAGCGCCGACAAAGGCAGTGGCGGCCACGAGCGCGAGCAGAAGCGCGAGCAGTGTGCCGTCGTGGCGGCGAGAGCTGTTACTGTGAATCGGCGCCATTTTTCTAGCTAGCTAGCTAGCTAGTTTGCTTGCTTCTTCTGGCAATGCAATGGCTTACGAGCGAGCTGCTCCTACTAAGCACGTAGCAACCATGCTGCCCGCGCTTCTATTTATACGCGCGCGCATGGCGAGCAAGACGGGGCATACGAGCGGATTCCATACTTTTCGTCGATGGATCCGCGCGCGTTCATACGCCATAGTCGTACGTACGTATTGACTGGGAGTCCATGGATGTTTGTATCCGACGACGGTGCTTGTTCTCGTCTCTCTGTATACTCTTCTTCTTCTTCTTCTTCTACTTCTCCAAAAAAAATTCTTGTTTCCCCGATGGTGAGGCAAAGTGCTCTGTCCACATGCCTATACCGTCGCACACGCTTAGGGCATGTACAATGGTTGATAAGATAGTTTTATCTTAAGTTTTGCATGTAATTTAGATATGACAAAGAAAAATGTCTACAATGGGTCATCTCTTAGCCTTATCTTCAATAATTAGCAATTCCTAAAAATGTGGTGAGACATATTGTGCTAAGAGATCATCTCTTGTCTTATCTTAAATAAGAGAAGACAAGTCTTCTCTTATGAGTTCTCTCTTCTCCACCTCATTATTTATCCTACGTGGTACTCCTAAGATAGCACCATTGTACATGCTCTTAGAGCTGGAGTAGTACGTTCCTGCGAGATCGGAATTGGCCGGATCGGCGTGCAGTACTCTCCCATATAGTTTGGCCGATGTATGTGGTCTGGATTACAAATTTGGCTTATATTTTCATAGGAGAACGACAAAACACATGACTTCTCATTCTATCAAAAAATTGTGGTAGATACATCAAATGTACTAGTATAAAGCAAGAAAATGTACATGGCTAACTTTTTTTTCTTGATCTATGATAAAAGTTCGCCGGAAGTACAAAAAATCTCAAACATAATAAAAATCCATTTCTGATTTGGTACACTGCCGCTAAACACAAGGACGGCTCAAATTAGCCCATGCCTCTTCATAAAAAAAGGCACGATGGTCATATTTTATAAAACATTTCGCTCGCTGTATACGTATACGCTGTACATGGAGTAGTGTTTATCTTTTTCTTTTAACCATCAAAAAATAGGTGCATGAAGTAGATTTCAAACTCCAAACCTCTTGGATCCCTTCCACCCACTACAACAAACTGGGCAGCTCACTTGGTGTGCCTAATTACTTCTTTTATTCGTTTTGTTGCGCATCCTCTTAGTCTGGCCTCCTTTTTTTGTTTTTTTTTCAATTTTATTCGCCTTTTATTTATAAGCCACGGTTCAAAACGTGGGGGAGTGGAATTGTTTGCGCTCGCCTTTCCCACTTCCCAGCAAATAACTGCGCTTGTACGCGCGCAATAACTGCCTCGAGAATGGCAACCGACTTGTGGACGTCGCAATAAATCCGCGCGCATGGGCCGAGGGCGTGCGGCCGCAGGCCCCAGCACGCCGCCCTGTCCCGTCGCGCGCGTGGCCTGTCAGGCCCCTCCGGCTCCCAGACGCCACGCGTCGCCCGCGCGAAGCCCAAAAGATTGCCTCAAAGATTAGGTGGACTCCTCAGTTTCCCGCCGCTGCTAGGATGCCGCGATCCGGCTTCCGTAAGCCGGCACACAGTGGGTGTTGCCGGACCCGGCGGTCATAAAATTTGCCTCCTTCAAAGGGGGAAACTGCGAAAGCCCTCCCATCCGAAGTCGGCAGACCTTCTCAGCTTCGGGGACTACTGTCAGGGGGATGAACCCCGGGCAGGCAACGGAACCGGGATCCATTTCAAAAAACGATGGGGCCAGCATCGCCCCTCAAGCCGGCTCGCGCTTGGCCGGGTCGCTCGACCCGGCCAAGTCCCTCGACCCGGCCTAATCCTCAACTCGGCCCCAACAGCCAGCTCAAGACAGCCGAGCCCGGCATACCAAGACTTCTCCAACAAGCCAGCTCCTCCCTTGGCGTGTTCTCCAACCTGGCCGAGGGTCAGCTCATGTCCCATCCCAGCCGTACGATGGGACGAGTCTCCACCAACTGATGACCAAAGCCATAGTACCCCGCCCATGCCTCTGGTCAGCCAGACGAGGCAACAGTGCCCCCACCTACCCGCTGACCAGGGCCAGCGTGGCAACAATGCACCCATCGTCACCAATGACGCCAGCAAGCGGCGACCTGACGGAGCGCCACTGTAGCCGACTCAACCCGGCCACTCCCTGACGATCGACAAGACGGCCAACAGTGCCCCCGTACCCGGCGGGTCCCACACCCGGGGAACCCGGCGAGGCCTGGTACCCGGTGGGTCCCAGCACCGGGTTCCTGGACACTGACGACCCGGCCCTACAACCTTGTAAAATTACCATTGTACCCCGAGGGTTTGGCCTATAAAATCCCCCAGGAACCCTCATGCATACGGGCGGATCAACTCTTTCACTCGCATAGGCGATCACTCACACACACCTAGTAAGCAACACCTGAGGGGAGGGAGCTGCCTAAGCCTTGGCCAGCCTTCTCTCTTCCTCCATACAGCTCTAGGAGCAACCCTGTACTGTTACATATAAACCACACTCTGCAGGATTAGGAGTGTTATCTCTCCAGAGAGCCCCGAACCTGGGTATGTCTTGCGTCCCGCGCTCTCTCATGCCGACCTCGCCTCTGCAGCCCACTAGTGCCTTCGAGCCTCCTCCTCTCTTTAGCCATCCCTTGGCATCTGCCGTGCGCCCACCACGACACAAACATTTGACTAAAAAGGTGAAAATAACCAAATTACCAAATTCTCTAGTTTGATAGCTCTTTGTGCATACTATCCTCCTGCGTTGCTCCCTTCCATTTATCCACTTTGCTCATGATGCTGAACGCCGAAAAGTATTGTAGATGCCAATGAATTGAATGTTATCTATCGTTCATTCCCCTTTTATAGTGCACCTTTAACAACACAATGAACACGTGAATTCCATCAGCTAAGCACATTATAGATACATTTGATTTATTCTGTAAAGGCAAATATAATTACACAGTGCAGTAAAAAAGGAGAGCCGAAGGCTTTGAATATGTAGAAGATAATGCAAAGGTAATTCACTAACCTCAACTAAAGCTGACATGCCAAGTATTTCCCACATTTTCAGCATTCATTTGATATGGCGATCCGGTAACACGGTAACAATTAGTAGAACATTATCTGCTCCTTTGGACCATGTATTTTAAAACTGCCAAGCATGGATGATGAACTCTCTGTGTACAGAAGAGGACACTATGTTCAGAACAACATATCATGAACCTTCTTTTCGTTTGAAATTCTACTGAACCTCATGAGCCTTTCATGCATTTGAATTATAACATATGGCGAGGTATACAATACCTTCACTACATTGTGCATAGCCTCAAGTAGTCAAAACTTCTCTGGTTACATGTTATAAAGGTATTCTTTGTTGTATGCGGGAACGAAATGTAGCTCACATGCTCATCCCAATCCTTAATGAAATGGAGCTTGCATATTCATCCCAATCCTTATTCAAACAGACCTTCTAAAATAAAAGATCCCTGAAGTAGTAAAGTGGAAAAATTGATGCTCCAGAAGGGCCTCTAGTTTTGACTCAAATTTGTGCTTAGCTGTCAACAATGAAAAAGATGTGAGCATTGCCCTTCATCAACCTCGCATGGCTCATAATAGCAGTACCATGTTTCTTTCTTTCTATGTTGGAGCATGTGTTTTGTTGTCCCTTCCTCCTGAAAAATTGTCTGATTCAAAATGGAGTTCGGAGTAAGGATGTAGATACTAATTATCGAACTCCCATTGAACCATTGCATCAGCATAAAACGTAGAGCAAGGTATGAAGTATATTTAGTGCAATGATTAATGTCTATCATCTATGTTATAATCCCAAACTGAGTGACCAATTTGAAAGGATTTCGCAGGATTTTTTCCTCATATATGTCTATCACGAGTTTGCTCATGGACTTTCGTTGGTGCAATATTTGACAACATTTTTAAGATGATACAACCATTGTGTTAGTCCAACAACCTTTGTAAGCAAACTATATATTAGTGCTATTCTCTAAGGGATAAGCATCAAATTAAACATGTGTGCATGCCATCTTTCTTAAGAAAGCAACGTAATTAAAGTATGTCTTACAAAATCTAAAAATTTGCAGCCTCTGAAACTGGCCAAACATTACTTGCCCCAAAACACATAGGGAGTAGGGGTGCACCCAGCGAGAAAAAAATTCGCATGTGGTCGAATAGGAGGAAGAGGTTACCGGAGTTGAAGTCGGGGAAGCAACAATCGTGATGTAGTGGAGGCGGTCGGCAAGGTGGAAGCGTCCGAGGCAAGGCGCTGGAGCTGGGGAGTCAGGGAGATGACCGAGGTAGGGTGGATGACGTAGGTGAAATCGGCGTGGGTTGACGGAGGGGTGTTGGGTACTTGAGGACGGGGAGGTTGCCGACTTTGTGGTGCTGGCTCCCGCGACCAGCTGGGAAAGGCATTGGCATAGAGAGTGTGACGATGAGGTTGGGTGTGAGGCCATGATGCTACACAACCCATCCCAAGAAATCCATGCCGGCGGCCGCTGGCTCCCTTAGCTAACCAGGGTAGGCGTGGTGGAGTCGGCAAGGTCAGGGGTATGCGGTGCTTTGCTGCCATTGGGAGAGGCGGGGCGTCGTTCAACAGCCACGTGAGAGTCAATGCTTCGGATGCATAGGGATTGTGGATCTAAACCAGGAGGATGAAGAAGAGAAGAAGACATGGTTGCGCCAGATTGATGCGAGAGGATAAAATGATAAGGTGGGACCTACACAGTTTCTGGAGTCTATAAGACATCTGGTCTAATCTAAACAAATAAAAAAATAGCGCGCTATAACAAAATAGCACCAACTTTATAATTCACTATTAGCAAGAAATTATACACAGATTTATTTAATAAGACATTGCTCAAAACGCCAGAGCATACTATTAGCGGTGCTATAGTGTGCTATTTTTTTAGTGGTCTAAACACACTATAAAACTGAGAGTGAATAGTATTAAAAAACAAGAGTGAGTCAGAGGAAAACCATATACTCCCTTTGTTCCTAAATACTTGTCTTTCTAGGCATTTCAACAAATGACTACATATGAAGCAAAATGAGTGAATCTTTTTTTTGCATGGTAATACGTGTCTCATTCATATCATAAAGAACAAAGTACAAATCACGTAAAGACCGACATGACAATACTGAAAAGATAGTAGAACATCTCTGAGCTTGACACCAACGCTCGTCAACTGCTTCCGGCACCACCACAGCAGCCACCGAAAAAAAGAATGGTGAATCACCACCTCACCTGAGCTCGACGCGGCTCCATCGCTGATATGCAGCTTTACAGACCTCCAAAGTGGCTCACCAAAAGTGAAGCCCTTGCCGTTGAACGAATCAGACCGGGGCAACACCCCGGACACGCCATCGAACTCCAGATCTGGCACTCCACCACGACTAAGACGCCGAGGAGGAAACCATACCTTCCATCCACAAACCACGAAGCCAGTAGATATTCCGTCTTCCAGATGTCGTCGATGCAGACCACAATTTGCATCCGCTCCTGGACTACCTCCCAAGCTCCGCGTCGACGCTGGAGCAAACGTCGTCGCAACGGCGGAGCCTGAGGACATAGGTCCACCACAAGGATGTCGCCGCCGCCACACCATCCTTGCTTGAACAGACTGGTTTCCAAATCCATCCCCAACCATAGGACTGATGGCCTCGTCAGGGAAGAATCCGAAGATTCATTATTCAGCGCCGCCATCGCCATCACCGAAGCAAAGACGATGAACAACCTAAAAACCTAAACTATAAAGGAGAAAAATCGATCCACACGCGTGGATCCGGCGGCCCCCCTCACCACCGACGACCGAGGTCGCCGGCGGAGGGGAGCCGCCGGAGAACGGTGTTGGGAGATTGGCCTTGGCGGCGGCTAGCGTTGCAGCCGCCAGGGACGAGAGGAAAACTGGCGCAAAATGAGTGAATCTACACTCTAAAATATGTCTACATACATCCGTATGTAGTAGTCATTTGAAATGTCTAGAAAGACAAATATTTAGGAACGGAGGGAGTACATGCCAAATATGTACACATGATTACCTAGTGAGGCATTGCTCTGAACGCTATAGCATGCTATTAGTGGTGCTATAGCATGCTATTTTTTCAGTGGTCTAAACACTGTACAAAACTGGGAATGAACTATGTTAAAAAAATCCAAGAGTGAATCGGAGGGAAAACGCTAGAGCGTGCTATTAACGGTGCTATAGCATGCTATTTTTTGGTGGTCTAAAAACAGTACAAAACTGGGAGTGAACTATGTTAAAAAACCAGGAGTGAGTCGGTGGGAAAAGGCTAGAGCATGCTATTTTTTCAGTGTTCTAAACACACTGTAAAACTGGGAGTGAACTGTGTTGAGGAAAACCAGATACGTCAATTATGTACATAAAATTATCGGTTCTGCTATTTCTCAGTCGATTGAGAAATAGTGAAGTCTCAGTCGACTGTTTTAGCCATTGGATCATTTGTTGCTTCAAGATTTGCGCTGGAACTGAGTTGTCCTTGTTTCGGCCTGTGTAACGCTCTTTGTCCTGCCTGTTTGCTTTTTTTACCTTTGCCCCCGTCGGCCTTGGTCCTGTAGGGGCTAGGGGGTGTTTGTTGGGCTTAGTACGCAGGTGTTCGATGGGCCTTTTTCTTCTTTCTTTTTGTTTGTTTGTTTTTGGGCGCGAATCAGAGAGGAACAGGCTGTATGTGTGCTCCCATCGCACTACCGATGGAGATGGGCAAGGGCGAGGCTGCTGATGGAGTAATTTGTCTTCGTTATTATCCGCTTTTTTTTTCTTTTTTTTTTGTTTTCTGGTTCGAGTAATTGCATGTCTTATAACCTGACCGCAACTGAACATTTTTGTTCTGTTGAAGGGGGCGCCAGTAGAGGGGCGGGCCCGTTGCAAGCCCGACAACAACCCCGCAACTGTAAGTGCCGCACCCGACCTCAACTGCATGTCCCCGAACATGATTGCAGCTAGACTTTCTTTTGTCGGAGGGGGCGACGAAAGAGAGGGCGGGCCAGTTGCATGTCCGATTCTAGGCATGCAACTGCAAGTGTCGCACCCGACCGCAACTGCATGTCTTCTAACCCGACCGCAAGTGGACCTTTTTGTTCCGTCGGAGGGGGCGAGCCAGTTGCAAGCCTGACAATAGCCCCGCAACTGCAAGTGTCGCTCCCGACCGCAACTGCATGTCCCTCAGCATGCTTGCAACTGGGCTTTTGTTTTGTCGGAGGGGGCGGCGGGAGAGGGGGCGGGCCAGTTTGCATGTCCAACACTGGGCATGCAACTGCAAGTGTCACCCTCGACCACAACTGCATGTATTCTTACCTGACCGCAACTGGACTCTTTTTTTGTCGGAGGGGGCGCTGGTAGAGGGGGT